>NW_025049079.1:0-29558 GCF_019279795.1 Protopterus annectens | reverse complement strand
TTAATACACATCGTCCTTAAAAACAATTTCAAAAGGTATGGCTACAGTTTACCTACCATTGGGACATATATTGTATTGTACCACACTTTGTGCTATGTGTTTGCAGCCATGTTTCCCGTGTGGACACTATCATTGCTGGCCTGTTACAGACTATTTCACCTGCATGCCATTGTCAGGGCCACTATGGTTCCATATATGCATGTGCTATGCTTTTTATGTGATTGTTGCACCTCTATCATTCTGTGTTATTGGGGATATCTATGCATGCTGTTGGAAATGTTCTGGGATTGTGTGGATTATGTTCTGTAACAGTGACACAATAGCATGTTTAGGGAATAGTTGCCAGCAGAACCACATCTCCCACCTCATCTGGCCATGTTGCTAGGCCGCATCACATGTGGGACCCAACCTGGAGCCACCTCATCTACTGGTCCAGCACTACCTTCAGGTGGAACCACCACAGGGGATGTTGTCCCCCCCAGGGGCACACACAGACATGATAATGTCATCCGAGGTCAGGTCCAGGGTCTGTTCCATAGGGGGCTCCACAGACACTTGTGGGAGGTGCTACAGCACCTTGAGGCACCCAGTAAACATTTACAGGGTTCACATGGTCCTCCTGCTCAGCCTACAGGCCAGGCACCTTCACGCCTGTGGACTGCAGTTGTAAGTAGCAATGGGTGGGGCCTTGTTCCCATTGTTTCCATACTGGGGATCATGAGGCTTACACATCACAGACCACACACACCATCCAGGGTGTTTATCTACCACGTGTCATACACCACCTCTGTAGGCTGTCCTCTATATCTACCAACCCGAACCACCTCCACAAATATACCTGCTATCCTTCCCCATATTCCCGTTCCCTACTTCACAGACAAGGGCAATGTGGTCCCAACAAGGAGTTCACATGTGACATACCCGTCCATGTTGCACACACTTACAGCTGTAAATATCTGTATGTATTGCAATGTGTGCTGTTCCTTCACTCATAGCATGCAGCATTGTGGTAGTAATATAGGGGACATGTATTTACATGGGTCCCCTTCACCTGATCGACTCTTCAGAAAGTCTACTTTCATATGGCTGAGACCATATGATCGACTTTTGAAAAGCCGACCATGGGGAACCGCTATCTCCGTACAGTGTGGAATAGGAAAATGTCTTCTTCCGCACTGTAGTGTAATCTTGCAGTTGGTATATTTAAGTTACAGGGGTGCAGGGGGGCTTGCCCTCCTGCTAACAGTTGAAAGGTAAGTGTTTGGTATGTGTTATGTGTTTATTTTACATGGTCGGTTTTTCGAAAGTCGATCATATGGTCTCAGCCATATGAAAGTCGACTATGTAAAGTAGATGACCATGTAAAGTAGACCCATTTACATACATATATGTGTGTGTGTTTGTATATATATATATATATATATATATATATATATATATATATATATCTATATATATATATATATATATATATATATATGTAGATATATATGTCGTACATATATATATATATATATATATATATATATATATATATATATATATATATATATGTCTACATATGGGTATCTCTATATCTGTCGACATATATGTGTATATATATATATATATATATATATATATATATATATATATATATATATATATATATATATATATATATATATATATATATATATATATATATATATCTATATGTGTGTGTGTGTATGCATACCTGTATATGGGGTACATTCAGATGGTATGCATGCATTTGGTCGGCCGGTAGATGGCCAATCGGAAAATGTTCAAACGCATGTCTGGGAGTTCACATAAATGAGAACACAAAGTAAGCAAAACGCAAAATGTCCCCCCTTTGTGACCCATGGTAAAACTTGTTTGGGTGGTAGAGAAGTTGGAATTGTCGAATGCATCAAATGCATGTATTCCCATTCAGGCATCAGGTCCATAATCTCTAACTGCTGCACTGTCCTGCCTTGCTACAACACAGACAGGTGCCACATATGGACACAGCCTAACATTAGGGGGGTATATATAGGGCCAGATTGCTGGTAAGCCTATTACACACCTATGGCATTTCAACATGCTACAATACATGTTAACCTGAGTGTCTGCAAGTGGTGGGCTATGGAACCCACGTGTCCATCATTATGGCATTACTTCCACCACCAGGTATTGGCCACAGTAATATACATCTTCTCCATTCCACAACACACACTATGTTGGCTTACATCTTGCCAGTTGGTGCTGCTCTGCCCACTACCCACAGGGGCAGACTCTAATGTCCATAACAGCGACACCTGATGGCACATATATATCATTCCACACCGTGGACTCTGTTCTCTCTCTCTCTCTCTCTCTCTCTCATTGCAGCATGGCTATTGAAGGTGATGCACATGATCAGGTGATGGCCTCTGCACCAGTCACTGTCCTCCACTTGCTACCTACATGTAACATGCAATTACCACTGTCATGGCAACCCACTACTATAAATCCCTACATCATGTGGGCATGACCCCTTTACCTTTCCTGTATGGTGGACATCCTTCCTGTGTGTGGGCAGCAGTGTTGCAGGTAGCAATACCTCTTACAACAGAACTTGCATACTCAGGCCAGCTACATATTTTTATGAGGTTCCAGAACTACAAACAGAGTGTGAGTAGTGTTGTTGCATGCATTGTATAGCACCAGTGTTACAGGGTTTGTGTGTACATACTAGTTTAACATGGGCTGCAGTCTGTCTGCATAGCTCTCAACTGTGTGCCTATCCACTTGATGGCCAGAGGTGTGCCTGTTATGTTTTGCCTGTCCACCACACAGGTCTTGTGTTAGGTATATCACTGGTAATGTGTGTGTTGAGTGCTATCAGTACATGGCTACATCCATTTGTGTTTCTGACTTCATATTCCTAACTAAGGGTATGTTGCAGACTATCCTGTAATACCAGCAACTTGCTTAGTGTATGACAACACTATTTCACATATGGGCCTGTGTTCCGGCCTCTGTCCTCTACATACATACCAGGCTTTGTCCATATGACGTGCTGCCAGGGGTTGTTATGTAGTGGCCTGTGAGTATGTCATGTTGCCATTCCTGCCATCATTCCACTGCTGTTGTGCCCCCCACACATATTGTGGGGTTGGGTCCATATATGTGTGGGCTTTGTCTGCACAATACATGTGTATACTTATGCAGTCCAGAGGTCAGTCTATGTAACAGTGGTATATGCCTCTGTATGTCAGTCTATGGGGGGATGCACCATAACTAACCTAAGCTGTTACAACATGCGAGGGATATCAGAGGTAAGCTGTCTTAAGGTATCTGGATGTACATTACCATACAATTCACCTTGGGTAAATGCAGGCCTACTGCTTCCTGCCATACAGACTGTTCTGTTTGTCAGTGTGATTGTGACGGCTTCAGTTATGGCTTGTTATGTAACAGATACATCACATTATGTCAACTGAAATCTTTACCCCCTAGGGATTGTGAACAGAGTGTAAATAGAAGCTGCTGGACTATACATGTGCATTACGTACTATTGATTGATTGTTATCCTGTGACCCAGTCTGTCTTTACTGTTTACTACTTGAAGGCCTTGGCCTGGACAGCAACATATGTTATGCTTTCCGGAATACTGCATTAATTGATCTGTTTGAGAGTTGCATTAGTCTGTTTATATGTATTTCAGAGTCTAAACAGCTATATGACATGGCATATACAACTGTAATAGTACACAAATAAAGCTTTCTCATGTATGCAAACCTGTGTGTGGTATTATATCCTTTGACCTCTCTGTGGGTATGTTTCAGGCAACAACTGTCTTTTGTATGGGTGACTCATACAGTGTCCAGTTGGTAAGGTGGCAAATGTAGGCATACTGGCTGTTTCGTATGGTGTGCACCCTCTAAATATGTATCTTCCTATACATATCTCTGTGTCTGTATGTGTAGTTACATATATATATATATATATATATATATATATACATATATGTGTGTGTATATATGTATCTTAGGACTGTTTATTGCTTCCACATTGTAGATTCCCTATGGTAGCCAGACTGTACTGCATAATATGTTATTAAATAAGGGTGGTTTCCTGCACGTTGCTGTGATTGGGCGGTTTTAAAAAGACTAAGCTATGGGCAAACCTGCTTACCTAAGGCTGGCATTGCTTAAAGTGGTATACCAATGGGCAGATTGAGATAGCTGGCCTACACATTGCTTACACCTACTAAGCTGGGCTGTGCAATGCTTAGCGTTGCTTAATATTTAAGTTGCATTATATTTGCATTGTGGCATTGATTTATTATTCATTAGATGTTATATATGTGTTTGGTATCCATGATTCATGTGTACGCACACTGTATGGGGTCCTTGTGTTTATTGGGGGATTCCAACCCTTTATTACAATGACACCTCACATCTGGGCTTAATGCAGTACTCCAGTTCACATATTTATGTCCTTTAGTTGGTTATACAATATAAAACTGTATATAGATTCCTTTCATATGTTCAGTTTGTATTTCCTATGGTGAGGATCTGTTTGGTATTACCTCAATCTTATGTACTGCTGTGATGGCTTAGTGGTTAACTACTGGGACTATAGTGTATAGGGTCCTCAGTTCAAGACCTGCAAAGGCTGTTTATTTTGTTTCAGGCCAAAACAGCAGCTGATGCATACAGAATGATTAAGGCACTTTTAAGCAATTGTAAGTGGGTTTTCATGAAGGTAAGCAATGCTAACATCCGGTTAAGTATGCATACAGTGAGTTAGCTTCAATATTGCTTAACCTGTGCGGGTATTGCTTACCCCAATGCAAACAGGCTTAAACCCGCTTACTACTGCTTACATATGCTTACTCCTGCTTACTACTGTGTAACTATGCTTAGTCTTGCTTACTAGTACTTACACCCACTTACCACTGCACTAATTTAGACAGTGATGTCTAATGGTTCTTGGGAAGGTGGTAGATTTGGCAATTGTATTGATTTATCATACATTACACATTTTACCTTCCATTTGTATCCCTGATTCCTGTCTACATATACTGTATGGGGCACTTGTGATTATCTGTGGACTTTGCAACATTATGACAATGACACTTCACATCTGCATTTAATGCAGTACTTCAGTTCACAGATATATGTTATGTCGTAGGTTATGCAACAAAATAAATTGATCATAAAGTGATTTGACATGGAAAATGGATTGCACTGGAGTGGGACCTGAACCGGGAATGACTGCTCGTAAGGCGAATGCTCTGCCCACTACACTGTTGCTAGACTGCTTCATTTGCATATATCTTCCTTTTTATCCTCTTGTGCCATTTAAGCTGCATTAATCATAGCTAAGCGATGGGCAAACCTATGCACCTACGGTTAATTTTGATCTGTTTCATAAAAAAAATTATTTATATTTAAATGCTGTAACTATTGCTCTTGTACACTTGGGGGGATGCTGCTGGGGGTATGCGAATACCTAGGAGTGATTTCGCTCATTCTTACTCCTACACTGCTGCTCTCGATTGCAGGAGTATGTATATTCTGAGAGCTCTGCTCTCAGACACGCCCCCTACACTTGTACTTGCTCCATGTCCGTTTAGGAGCTCAGGCAGCATGTCTTCATTATTATGCAAGGCTTGTTGCCATCCTGCTCCTAACGACCGCTTCCATGCAGGACTAAGGTAGTCCTGCATGGTAGGATAGTGAATCCAGGGGAATGACTCAGTGCTAAGATTTGTACCTCACAGATCCAAAGTCTAGGTTTCAGGCCTTGATTCTGATCACTGTCTGAGTAGAATCTGTATGTTTCCATATGTCTGCATGTTTTTTCTAGGTACTCCAAATTATGTCACTTAATTGGTTACACTAAGTTGTTCACAGTTGCTATTTATTCTTGCTGTTGAGGTTTTTGCTATATAAAAAAAAGATTCTGTGGACCAATCCACAAACCAGTTAAAAAGAAGTTATGTCCTTACCATAACGTTCCATGTGGAGTGTTCATCTCGCCTTGGTTATTACACATGGGTTCGGAGCCGATCCTCAGCTCCGTGCCGGCCGACTGCAAGCTCTGCATCGAGAAGAAGCTCGAGGACATCTAATACCCACAATCCCCCTCTGCCTTTACCTCAGATCTAGTTTGCAAGCAAACCAAACATAAAGCATGCACACATGCCAACTATATACATAAAAGTACATATATACAAACATACCCAGAGTATGATAGTAACAGTAATACTGCAACAGCAGAAGGAGAATACTCCAGACCAGGCACCAAATCGAACGTTCTTCCTAAGGGTGGGAAGGGTGGAGTGTAATAACCAAGGCGAGATGAACACTCCACATGGAACGTTATGGTAAGGACATAACTTCTTTATGTGAGAGTGTTCAATCTCGCCTTTGTTCTTACACATGGGTAGCGTCCCAGCTCCTTGATCCTGAGGAACTCAAGGGAGAACGTTCTTGAGCACAGTGGAACCAAAGGTTGCCCTATCCCTAGAAACCCTGTCCACTTTGTAATGAGAGATAAATGTATGTGGTTTAGCCCAAGTAGCAGCCGCTGAAATAGTGCCTAAAGGTAAGCGAGCTGCGTGAGCCAAAGATGTAGACACTAATCTGGTAGAATGTCCTGGGTTTTGCTGATAATGTTTGGTCAGAGGATTCATAAACATATGTGATACAGTCAGTTAGCCATTTAGAAAGAGTTCGTTTTGTAACTGCAAGACCCTTTCTGCTGTCAGCAAAAGCTACAAATAGTTGATCAGATTTCCTGTGATCTTTGTCCTATCCAAATAAAATCTGAGTTGTCTATGGGCGTCCAGTTTGTGCAACATATACTCCAATCTATTAGAGTGGTTTTAAAGAAGGTGGGTAATTCAATGGACTGATTAATATTACTAGAAGAACAAACTTTGGGAAGAAAGGATGGATTAGTGCGTAGGGATACTCTGTCGGAATGAAATATTAAATAAGGATGTTTGACCGAAAGGGCCTGAAGCTCAGATACTGCCTAGCAGATGTAATGGCCACTAGAAATAAAGTTTTCCATGACAAAATTTCAATATGCAACTTGAAGCTGGTTCAAAAGGTGGCAACATCAATTTAGAGAGCAACAAGTTTAAATTCCACGGTGATGTCGGACTTGACTGGTGGTCTGATATGAAAAGAACCTTTTAAAAAGGCTTTACAAAGTCTGTGAGCCATAATAGCGCACCACATTCTTCTATATGATAGTTAGAAACGGCAGCTAACTGCACTCTTAAAGTAGCCGGGAAGCTCCTTCATGAAATAATTCAGTCAAGAACTCTAAAACCTTGTTTAATGGAGCTGTAACAGGGTCCAAATGATGTGATTCCGCCCAAAAGACAAACGTTTCCACTTACTGGTGTAAGTCTTTGTAGTGGAAGCTTTATGAGAAGCTACTAAAATATCTTGAACTGCCGATGTAAGGGGAACTGACCTGGCTAAAAGGAAGGAGCAGCCAAGCTGCTAGGTGGAGAGATTCTAGAGAAGGGTGAGGAACTCCTGACCAGTGAGTCAGTAGATCTGGCTCTGGGTCCAGCATCCAAGGTCCCGAATGCGGTGATGCAATAGAAAGGGGAACCAAATTTGACGAGGCCAGAACGGGGCAATGAGAATAATCGTCCTCTGAAGGTTGTTGGCTTTCTGTAGAAACTTTGCAATCAGGGGAAATGGAGGAAAAGCATATAGGAGACCTGGGGCCAATCAGGCACCAGCGTCCCTGGGGACTTCCCTGAGGGGTAATAGGGCAAAGTAGCTCCTGCATTTGGCGTTCATTGGAGACGCAAACAGATCGCAGGAAGGCTGGCCCCATCGCGAAAGATCCTTCTCGCAACTGACTGTTTGAGGGACCACTCGTGAGGCAATAGTATTGCCCTGCTCAGCCTGTCGGCTATGACGTTGGATGACCCCGGGATGTGCGTTGATCAGAAAGCGACCGTGGACTCTGCCCATTGCCAAATTCTCAAGGCCTCTCTGCATAATTGGTAAGACCTGGTTCCCCCTTGCTTGTTTATGTACCAGACTACGGACATGTTGTCTGTCTGAACTGCAATGGTCCCTGGAGGAAGAAGGGGAGCAAAGTGTTGCAACGCCAAAAACACTGCCCTCAACTCCAGAACATTGATGTGCAGATTGTACTCCAGATTGGTCCATTCGCCTTGGACTGTCTGTCCCTGAAAGATGCCCCCCCACCCTATCAGGGAAGCGTCCGTGGTTATCGTCGCAGAAGGTGTGGGTAGCACAAATGGTCTTCCGCTGGATAGGTTGCAAGTCTGTAACCACCACATTAGGTGTGATTTGCATGTTCTCGTTATCAATATTTCGTGAGTCAGTGGAAGTTGTTGGAATGACCATTGTGCAAACAGAAGCCATTGTAGCACTCTCATGTGCAGTCTTCCCAATGGTATCGCAATGAGAGAAGCTGCCATGAGACCCAAGACTTTCAGAACAATTTTTGCCGGAGATTTTCTGGACGACAGCAGAAGGGAAATGTTGAATTGAAGTGCTACTATTCTTTCTGTAGGAAGTTTTAGAACTAACTGACGCGTATCTAATTCCGCTCCTATGAATAAGATATGCTGTGATGGCTGTAGCAACGATTTCTCGAAATTTACTGAAATGCCAAGGTGTGTACAAAGTTGTAGGGTGTAATCCCTGGCTTGTATCAGTTGACGCCTGGTGGTGGCAGACAGGAGCCAGTCGTCCAGATACGGAAACACCTGGAATCCTAGGCGCCTCAGATGAGACGCTACCACTGCCATGCATTTGGTGAAGACCCTGGGGGCTGTGGTCAGACCAAAGGGCAGGGCTCGAAACTGATAGTGACTGGCTCCCAGCCGGAAGCGCAAATGATCCCTGGATGCCCTGGCCATTTTGATGTGGTAGTATGCGTCCTTCAGATCTATTGAGCACATCCAGTCGTCCTTCTGTAAGAATGGAAGGATCGATTGAAGCGTGACCATTCGGAACTTTTCCTTCTTGACAAAGGTGTTGAGATGGCTTAGGTCCAGAATTGGCCTCCAGTCCCCTGTTTTCTTTGGAACTAAAAAGAACCTTGAGTAAGTTCCGAATCCTATTTGGTCCGCTGGGACTGGTAGATGACTCTTTTTTCTAGCAGCTTTGAAATTTCTGTAGCTGCTGGCTCTCGCAGATGGGGTGGTACATCTGGGAGTTTTCTTTTTGGAAAGGGGGTGGATAGAAATGGGATTTTGTAACCTCTGGTAACAACGCTTTTTACCCAATTGTCTGAAGAATGGTTTTGCCAGGCCTGAGGGTATAAAGCTAAGCGACCCCCGACTGCCTCCAGAGCAGGACAGTCGGGCCTCCTCTCAGGAGTGCTGAAAAGGTTTGCCAGGGAGGTTATCCCTGTCACCTTGGTTTTCGGACCCTCTGCCGCCAGGGCGGCGTCTTCCACCTCTGCCCCCCTCTGCCTCTAGAGGGGCATCACCCTGTGTGTTTGGGAAAGATCCTTGGGGTTTTGAAACCACATTTTCCCACCACGTTGCCCTTTGGGGTACGGTCTGGAAGGGTGGAAAACGGACTCCGACAGCAGACAGAGTCTTTCCCTCCTGTTCACACCGGTAAGGGTCTCCTTTACTTTAGGGCCAAAAAGTGTGGCTCCGTCAAATGGGGCGTTAGTAAAGGAAGACTTGAAGGCTTCCGCAAATGAACATAAGCGCATCCAGGATTGCCTATGAAGAGCAATCGCTGAAGCCGCTGCCCTACTCGATCCTTCGGCTGCATAGGATATCAGCCTCATGGACGAGTTCACAATGGACGTAAGGGTGTTGAGATGCACTGTAACTTTCTCTGAGACAGCGGCATCTGTAGCACCCTGGAGGGTATCTCCCAACTCTTTGACTAGATCCCTCTGGAAACGTGTAAAATGAGTCAAGTAGTTCAGGGAACGCATAGAGAAAGCCGCTGAACTGAAAATGCGCTTCCCGTATCTGTCCATGGTCCTAGAATCTTTGTTAGGCGGATGGACAGATGAGGAAGACTCCGACATCTCCTTTTTCGTGGCCGCTGCCACCACCATGGCGTCTACCGGAACTCCTTTGGTGAGGTAAGCTTTGTCCTGTGGTGCCGTGATGTACTTATTCGGCTTCCTAGGGACTGGTTCCACCATGTCAGGAGTCTCCCGCCCTTCGAGCAATTAATTCCATTAACTCATCAAAGGCGGAGTGACCCAGGAGGAGGAAGGACGGGCACCAAATGCCTTCAGCAAAACTGACTCATCCTCAGAAGGGGGGAGGGCTTGCCAGTCACCTCTCTGTTTTAGGATCTCCAAGATGTCAGAAAAAGAGACATCCTCTGGAGGTGTCTTAGGGACCCTTCTGACTCATCTAAGTCAGTATCAGATGTCAAGGATTCTTGTGGAGAATCCAAGTGTCTCCTCTTACACAGTCTTTTCCTAGGAACTTCTTCGTGGGGAGCATCCGAAGAAGCCTCCGAGGAAGAGGGGCACCCTCCAGGGGTGGCTGAGACACTGGTGCCCGACGCTTGGACGTGGCCGTGGGTGCAGAGGAGGATAACGGTCCTTTGTGGGGAGGAGAAGCTGTACCTGCTGATGTGGTTGTCTGGGTAGACAACACCTTCCTCATGAGGTCAAAGGCCCCCGGGTCCCGAGTCGAGGTATCTCCCGGTTCGAAGAAATGGGAAGAATCCCGAAACAGGAGCCGAAGGCACCGACCGAGGACGGAACCGAATCGATCCGTGCGAGGCCCCGAGGGAGCGCCGGAACCAAACATCGGTCCGACTCTCGTCCCGGAACCAAGGACGGATCGCCCCCGAGACTCCGTACCGGATCGGATGGAGTCGAGGTGAACGGTGCCGACCGAGAAAAGGACGGTTCTGGCACCGAGGGCTCCACAATCATCAGTTCAGCTTCTTCCAGCTCCGAAGACTGGACAGGTCTCGGAGGAGGAACAGGTGGAGATAGTGGCAGGCCTTCAAGTCTCGACATCAACTGAGAGGAGACCGAGATAAGCTTAGATAGGGCCATATGCTCCATCAGTTTCTGCACCACACGGTCCACATCGGTGTCGGAAAGGGGCCTAGAAGAACGAGTCGAAGGGATCGAAGACGGAGCCGACCTCAGCAGAGTCGGTGGAGGGAGCTCCATCACCGGTTCCAAGACTCGAGGCTCGAAACTGCCAACAGTTGAACACTCGCCCCGAAGTCTGTGGGACCGGTGATCTAACTAGACCCGAAGAGCTCGGAGCCGATGACTTTGGCTCCAACGCCTTCGACCCCTTCGAAGACTTGGATGCCTGGTCTGAAGCATCCAGAGCCTCCTGGAAAGAGGGTTTCAGCAATCCTCTGTCCATCAGTTTCCTGCGCCTATCTGTCATGACCCTCCCACTAAAAGAGTGACAAATAGAGCAGTCCTCTTGTAAGTGGAGAGGGCCAAGACAGTAGACACAGGAACTGTGGTTGTCTGTGACCAACATCTTTTGGCCACACTGACAACGTTTGAAGCCAGATTTTAATTTCTCTGACATAATACCAAGAGAAAGAGACAGTCCAGTCCAGTAAAAGTCAATTCCAGTGAAAAAAGTCAAATCCGGTAAAAGAAGTCAATTTCTTAAGAAAACAGACTACAACAATTTCTTAGTCAAAAGTAATCCAAGTAGGGGTGGTAGGCCCCGAAAAACTCTGAACCCTTTAGTTAAACTAGGTAATTAATCTAAGGAACCGAGAATTCTAAATCCACTCACACACCTTACTCTAACTTTAAATGACTAGATTTAAATTAGTTTTTTTGAAAAATCTAAACAGAATAGATAAATTCTTATCTGTAAAAGCCTCGAGCTAGCCTCCAGCGATGCGTATGCAGCAGCGGCAAACTAGATCTGAGGTAAAGGCAGAGGGGGATTGTGGGTATTAGATGTCCTCGAGCTTCTTCTCGATGCAGAGCTTGCAGTCGGTCGGCACGGAGCCGAGGATCGGCTCCGAACCCATGTGTAAGAACAAAGGCGAGATTGAACACTCTCACATCAAATGTTAAATAAATAAATAATGAAGAGAATTCAACAAAATAGATTCATTTAAGTTTAAATAAATCTTTAAGTTTAAATAAAGCTAGGGTGGGAGATCGGCATAATGGTTAAGGTGCTTACCAGACACATGGTGGAGGGTTTGAATCTCACATGGGGTAATTCACTAGGCTTAAAATGGCCCATAAGGGCAGGTACTAATCTATGAACGTATGACCCTAATAATCCTTTACCTTTCAAAAGGACATTGTTAAGTAAACTATTAAAGTACTGATTAGAAGCTAGGCAGAACTCTATTTATATCGTAATATACAGACTATCATGTCATTCAACTTTAATCAAGCCTTAGCATTGAGTCACAAACTAATTAGGACAATGAGAAAGAAGACATGTCGTCCATCTTTGGTTAACAAAGTAAGTAAATGTTTTTCATGAAACTAGACAAAGAAAAGACACATTTAATAATCAAACCATATGCAATCCTAGAATTCAATGCACAACTAAACACTAATTTGTACAAAATCAAAACAAAAAAGAAGTTATGTACTGACCATAACATTCCATGTGAGTTGTTCATCTAGCCTTCATTCTTACAGATGGGTTTAAAGCCAATCCTCGGCTCTGACTCAGCCTACTACAAAGCTTAAAGCCAATCCTCGGCTCCGAGGCAGCCTACTACAAAGCTGGAGGCCTTCAAACAGCTCAAGGCCAAGTCCCTATCCCATGATGTACCTTGAGTTACCTCAGATCTTGTTTGCTGCGTATAATAATACCATATGCCATTCTATCACTCTTTAGGAGAAAACCCATAGAAAGACTGAGCAGCCAGGATACAACTAGTATCTCGGTCCTAGAAAAAGCCTGGAGGGGGTAGGAGGGTGGGAAGTAAGAATGAAGGTGAGATGAACAACTCACATGGAACGTTATGGTGAGTACATAACTTCTTTATGTGAAGTTGTTATATCTCGTTGTTCATTCTTACAGATGGGTAGCATCCCAGGCACCATCTTTCTTGGATGGCTCATGGGAGTATGTTTTGCAGGACAATAGAAACAAAGGAGGCCCTGTCCCTGGAGGTCTTGTCAACTTTGTAATGAGTAATAAAGGTATGAGGTCTTGACCAAGTGGCTGCTGCACAAATGTTGTCTATAGGAAGCCTAGAAAAAGAAGTTATGTTCTTACCATAACGTTCCATGTGAATTGTTCATCTCGCCTTTGTTCTTACACACGGGGGTTCGGAGCCGACCCTCGGCTCTGAGTCGGCCGCTTCACAAGCTCTGCATCTAAGAGAAAGCTCAAGGCACAGCCTATATCCCATGATCCTCCTCTACCATCCCTCAGATCTAGTTTGCAAGAACCAGAATGCACTACTAATCACTGCGTCTAACGCTCACGCAATCATACACTTGAGACTAAAGAATGCAAGAACCAACCACAGATCAAATAGCTAGTAAGAAACTTACTGAAGACTATGTAGAGAAGGCAACCTAGAGAATACCAACCAGGCACTAGTCATACCCGTTCTTCCAGAACGTGGTGGGGGAAGGAGGGAGGGGATGTAAGAGCAAAGGCGAGATGAACAATTCACATGGAACGTTATGCTAAGAACATAACTTCTTTATGTGAAATTGTTCGATCTCGCCGTTTGTTCTTACACATGGGTAGTGTCCCTAGCTCTGTTACCCTGGGTGACTCATGGAAGAATGTTCCTGAGTACAGTGGAACCAAAGGACGCTCTGTCCTTGGAGGACCTGTCTACTTTGTAGTGATTGACAAATGTATGAGGTTTTGCCCACGTAGCTGCTGCACAAATAGTATCCAACAGAAGAAGAGCGGCATGGGCTGAAGAAGTAGAAACGGCCCTGGTAGAATGAGCCTTAGGCTTGAACAGAAGTGGTTGCTTTGAAGCAGAATAAACAAAATTTATGCAGTCCGAAAGCCATTTGGATAATGTCCACTTGGTTACTGCCATGCCCTTCTTATTATCTGCGAATGACACGAACAACTGATCCTATTTTCTGTAATCCTTTGTTCTGTCCAGATAAAATCTCAGTTGTCTATGTACATCCAACTTGTGTAGCATATATTCCAATTTGTTTGAATGGTTTTTGAAAAATGTGGGGAGTTCAATAGATTGGTTAATGTTAAACACAGAGCATACCTTCGGATTTGTATGCAAGGAAACTCTATCTGGGTGAAAAATCATGTATGGCGGTCTGACTGACAATGCCTGTAGCTCTGATATTCTATGAGCCGAGGTAACAGTAATAAGGAAGAGGGTCTTCCATGACAAACACTTAAGTGAGCAGGTTGAAGCTGGTTCGAATAGTGGTAGCATAAGCTGAGACAATATCAAATTCAAATTCCATGGAAAAACTGGTTCGCGGATGGGTGGCCGAAGATGAAAGGTACCCTTCATGAAAGCCCTACAAAGCCTGTGAGACATAACTGAAGAGCCCCCTTCACCTACATGGAAGTTCGATATGGCCGCTAATTGCACCTTTATCGTAGAAGTAGAGGCCCCTTCGTGAAACAGTGTGGATAAAAATTCTAGGATTTTGTGTATCGGGGTCACCAAGGGATCTAGTCCTTGTGCTGATGCCCAGTAAGCAAAACGTTTCCATTTGCTTTTGTATAATTTTCTGGTAGAAGGTTTGTGGGAAGAAACTAAAAATGTGTTGTACTGAAGGAGACAAAAACTTTGACCTGGCTAAATTGGGAAGTGGAGCAGCCAAGCTGTCAGTTTGAGGGACTGAAGGGATGGATGAGGAACCCCCGACGAGTGAGTCAATAGATCTGGCTCTGGGTCCAGAATCCATGGTTCCTCCATCAGGTGGGCACAAAGGAAGGGAAACCAGATCTGTCAAGGCCAGAATGGTGCTATGAGTATGATCATCCTTTCCAGGTTCCTGGCTTTCTGTAGAAATTTGGGAATCAAACGGACAGGAGGAAAAGCATACAGGAGACCCGGGGGCCAGACATGTACCACTGCGTCCCTGGGGGCACCCCCCGGAGGGGGAAGAAGGGCAAAGTAGCTTCTGCATTTGGCATTCAAGGGGGATGCAAAAAGATCGCAGCAAGGCTGGCCCCATCTGCGGAAAATCCTTTCTGCTACTTGACTGTTCAGGGACCACTTGTGAGGCAACAGGATGGCTCTGCTCAACCTGTCCGCAATGACGTTGGATGACCCCGGGATGTGCATTGCTATCAGAAAATGACCTGTGGATGCCACCCATTGCCAAATTCTCAGGGCCTCTCTGCACAATGGATAAAATCTGGTTCCACCCTGCTTGTTTATGTGCCAGACCACCGACATATTGTCCGTCTGAACTGCCACTGTTCCTAGAGGTAGAGATTTGTGAGTGTTGCAACACTAGGAACACCGCTCTCAGCTCCAGAACATTGATATGCAGATTGTACTCTATCTTGGACCACTCTCCTTGGACTGTTCTCCACTGGAAAAGCCCCCCCACCCCATCAGGGAAGCATCCGTGGTTACTGTGGCTGTAGGACTGGGTAATACAAACGGACAACCCATCGTCAGATCCTGGCTGTTTAGCCACCATCGAAGATCCCACTTGCAAGGTTTCGTGATCGAGATGTGGTGTGACAGAGGGAGCTGTTGGAATGACCACTGTGCGAAGAGCAGCCACTGGAGGATCCTCATGTGCATCCTGTCCAGAGGAACTGCAATCAGCGTGGCTGACATCATGCCTAGAACTTTCAGCACTTGTGCCGCAGAAACTTTTCTGCTCCGAATAAGAATAGCGACCTGGTCTCTGAGGGCTGATACTCTTGTTTGTGGGAGCTTGATTAGCATTGTAGTAGTATCTAACTCCGCCCCTATGAATGAGATATGCTGTGAGGGCGATAAGGCAGATTTTTCGAAATTGACTGAGATTCCTAAATGGGAACAAAGTTTGATTGTGTACTCCCTGGATTGTACAAGGTGATGCTTGGTGGTGGCGGTGAAGAGCCAGTCGTCCAGATACGGAAACACCTGGAATCCTATCCACCTCAGGTGAGATGCCACTACTGCCATGCATTTGGTGAACACCCTGGGGGCTGAGGTGACACCAATGGGCAGAGCTCGAAATTGGAAATGACTGGCTCCCAGACGGAAGTGCAGATGATCCCAGGATGCTTTGGCCATTTTGATATGGTAGTAAGCATCCCTGAGATCTATAGAGCACATCCAATTGTCCTTCTGTAGGAAAGGAAGGATCGACTGTAGCATGACCATCCGGAATTTTTCCTTCCTTACGAAGGTATCGAGTTTGCTGAGGTCCAAAATCAGCCTCCAGTCCCCTGTTTTCTTTGGAACTAAAAAGAACCTTGAGTAAGTTCTGGATCCTATCTGGTCCGCCGGGACTGGTTGGATGACTCTTTTTTCGAGCAGCTTTCTTATTTCTATTGCTGCTTGATCTCACAGACTGGGTGGAACATCTGGAAATCTCTTTTGTTGGGGGGGCATGGTTATAAATGGGATGTTATCTTAGATAATAACCTTCTAACTCCCACACAACATGGATTTAGGCCAAATCATAGCACCATGACAGCCCTCCTCTCCTTTCTTGAAACTGTAAATAAAGCTTGTGACTCTGGCCAAATTGTTTCTACCCTACTACTTGACCTCTCTAAGGCCTTTGACACTATCTCACACAGCCTGCTCTTAACTAAACTCTCAAAACTTAACCTATCTCCCTCCTCTTTGAACTGGTTCTCCAGCTACTTATCTAATAGATACCAAGCAGTAAAATGGAAAAAGGCAACCTCCTCTTTTTTTAGTACCCCCACCGGAGTTCCCCAAGGCTCCATACTAGGTCCCTTTCTTTTTAATATATTTATAAATGATTTCCGCAAATCTATTCCATTCTCAAATATCATCCAATATGCAGATGATTCTACCATTATCTGCTCTGCCACATCTACCCCTATACTCCTAAAGCTTACACAAAAAGCTTTTTCAATCACTGAGCAATGGATGAAAATAAACCACCTAGCACTCAATGCTTCCAAAACTAAATTAATGGTATTTACCCCCTCTAAAGTTACTCCTTTTGATATAAACACATTCTTGATTACTAGTCAAAATAACTCACTTCTGGAACTGGTGTCAGAAGCCAAGTTACTTGGGGTCCAAATTGACAACCAGCTTAATTTCAACTCCCATCTACAATTAAATATAAAAAAAAAACATCAAAAACTAGGTATGCTCTACCGACAAAATCAGTACCTTACAAGCACCTCTAAAATCACGCTCTCTTCTTCCTTTCTTATCCCCTCCCTTCTCTATGGAGCACCACTCCTAACTAATCTCCAGTCCTCTCTAAAAAAACAACTTTCCTCTTGCTACAACAAAATCGCCAAGTTCGCTAACAGCCATAGGTCCTCCACCCACCACTGTTCCTCTCTCCAAAAACTTAATTGGCTAGAACTACCCAATCATCTCAGCTATACTCAGCTAACTCTTGCCCACAAGCTCATTTTCAACCCCTCTCTCTGTCCCTCCCTGTCTTCTGCCTTTAAGATGCACCTACCTGATAGAGTTTTAAGGTCAAACAATCAAAACCTATTAGAAGTGCACAAACCAACTCGTCCCCCAGGCAAAAACCTACTATCCTATAACATAGCACGTCTTTTTAACTCATTACCACCATCCATTCGCACCACCTCTAACCATTATATGTTCAAAAAATCTCTTCACATACATCTAATGTCCCAGTGGGAATGCTCTTGCTCCCACCCCTCATAACTAATAATGGCAATTTTCATCTTCCTTTCGCTCTCATGTTACTCCAGCAATTTTTCCTTATTAATTTCCCATAACTCACATTATTTTTTCCCATGGTATCTGCAAAGAATGTATTTGACTGCACCTTTTAAAGCTTATGCTTCTTACATAATAACTACTCTGTATCACTATGCAATATTACTTTTCACAGCCTATAACACCTCCAATTTTCATCACTAGACTGTATTGTTTGAAATGTTTCCTGAATTTTTGAAATTAAATGCTTGTATCTTTTACATTTGTATGATTATCATTAGTAATCTATTGTATGTACCTAGTTTGTTTGTTTTTGGAGCTTTTCTTCCCAGGACTCCATTGAAAACGGGTTCATTTTGGCCCAATGGACTATCCTGGTAAACCAACTGCAAATAAATAAAAATAAATAAAATTATATCCTCTGGTTACTATGCTTTTTACCCAAGAATCCGTAGTAAGACTTAGCCAGGCCTCTGGGTATAAAGCTATGCGACCCCCAACTGCCTCCAGAGTATGACAGTCGGGCCTCCCCTCAGGAGTGCTGGAAAGGCTTCCCAGGAATGCTATCCCTGTCGCCCTGGTTCTGCGGACCCCCTCTGCCACCTGGGTGGCGTCTTCCATTCCTGCCTCCTCCTCTGCCTCTGGAGGAGGCGTCGCTCTGTGTGGGCTGGAAAGATCCCGGAGTCTTTCGGAACCACATTTTTCTGCCTCTTTGCCCTTTGGGGTACAGTCTGGTCGGGGCGGAAAAAATGGACCCCTACGGCAGACAGGGTCTTACCTTCTTGCTCACACCGAGTGAGAGTCTCCTTCACTTTGGGACCAAACAGGGTGGCACCATCAAAGGGGGCATTGGTAAAGGAAGACTTAAAGGTTTCCGCAAAGGAGCAAAGGCGCATCCAGGATTGCCTCCGTAGAGCGATCGCTGAGGCTGCAGCCCTACTCGAACCCTTGGCCGCATATGAGATGAGCCTCATGGACGAGTTTACTATCGAAGTGAGGGTGTTAAGTTGTGCTGTTACCTTTTCGGAGACAGCAGCATCTGTGTTACCCTGGAGAGTATCTCCCAGCTCCTTAATGAGATCTCTGAAGTCGCAGAAATGCGAGAGGTAGTTCAGCGAATGCATGGAAAAAGTTGCTGAACTGAAAACGCGCTTCCTGTACCTGTCCATAGTCCTGGAATCCTTATTAGGAGGATGAACAGAGGAAGATGACTCAGATATTTCCTTCTTCATGGCTGCCGCTGCCACCATAGAATCCACTGGGACTCCTTTTGTGAGATAAGCCTTGTCTCGAGGGGCAGTAATATACTTGTTCGGCTTCCTAGGGACTGGTTTCACTGTATCTGGAGTCTCCCACGCCCTTCGAGCTATTAGATCCATTTGCTCATCGAAGGGCGGGGTCACCCAGGAGGTAGAAGGTTGAGCCCCTAATGCCTTCAGCAACACTGATTCATCCTCATTGGGGGCAAGGGTCTGCCAAACACCCCTCTGTTTCAAGATCTCCAGGATGTCAGCAAATAACACATCCTCCGAGGGGGACCATGGGGAACCCTCTGACTCATCCAAATCGGTGTCCAATGTCAGTGATTCTTGCGGAGAATCAATGTGCCTCCTCTTGCACAATTTCTTCCTCAGGACTTCATCAGAGGGGGCATCTGGTGAAGCTTCTGAGGAACAGGGAACACCCTCTGGGGGTGGCTGAGGCATTGGGTCTCTACACTTGGGGGGGGATCGCTGGTACAGAAATAGAATGAGGCCCTTTGGGGGAAGGAGAAGAAGATTCCGATGAAGTGAATGTCTTTTTAGACAAAACCTTCCTCATGACGTCGAAGGCACCTGAGCCCCGGGCCGAGGATTCCACCGGATCCGAAGAGCATGGTAGTTTCCCCGAGACCGGGACCACGGGCTCCGACCCCAAGGACGGAGCCGAACTAATCTGTGCCGAGGCTCTGAGGGGAAGAGTCAGAAACGAAAGCTTGGATCGACTCTCGGCCCCGGAACCAAGGAGAGACCGTCGGCTCCGTGACTCCTCGATGGGCTCTGAGGGAGTCAAGGTTAGTGACTCCGATTGCACAAAGGTAGGCATCGGCGCTGAGGGTTCAACAATCATCAGTTCCTCTTCTCCTGGCTCCGAAGACTCGAAGGGTCTCGGAGGAGGATCTGCTGGAGATACAGGAAGGGCTTCCAGTTTCAAAACCAACTGGAACGAAACCGCAATTAGTTTGGACAGAGCCATATTCTCCATGAGCTTCTGTACCACACGATCCATGTCAGTATCAGATAACGGCCTCGAAGAACGGGTCGAAGGGGCCGAAGATGTCACCGACTGAAGGATCGAGGGTGGAGGCACCTCCGACACCGGCTCCATGACCTGAGGCTCGTTGAGAGATAATTGCTTGGTGCTCGGCCCCGAGGTCTGTGGAGCCAGTGACCGAACCCTAGACGAGGTGCTCAGAGTCGATGACCTGGGCTCTGATACCTTCGAAGTCTTTGACCCCTTCGAAGACTTAGACGCCTGATCAGCCTTCTCCAAGGCTTCTTGAAAGTCAGGCTTTAGTAAGCCCCTTTCTATCAGCTTCCTGCGCCTTTCCATCATGACCCTTCCACTGAAAGAGTGACAAATGGAGCAGTCCTCCTGCAGGTGGAGAGGGCCAAGACAGTAGATGCAGGAAGCATGATTGTCAGTAATGGACATCTTCTGCCCACACTGACATCTTTTGAACCCTGATTTAGCTTTTTCAGCCATGACTGACAGGGAACAAACTTTACCAAGAAAGATAGCTAGCTTAAGAAGAGTATAACACTAATTTACTAAGTAATATGAAAAGCTAAGTAATGTTAGCAACAGTCACTAATTTAACTAATATGAATATACACTACACTATAAGAGTAAATCTAGGTATATATGAATATATATATATATATATAGCAAGTAAGTATATATCAAAAAACACTGCACACAAATACTATACTGCTAAAATTAGAAAAAAATCTAACTAAGCTTATACTACTAAAGCTGTCAGAGCCCTGACAGTATTAAATAGGCCTAAGCCCTAAGATTATATTTATCACTATAGAGAAAGGCAAAACTCCTAGGTAAAAGAGTACACACACACACACACTAACACTCTAAATATTACTAGAAAAAAGGGTTTAAACAGCTCTAATATAGAAAAATACAAAAATTTTAACTGGTCCAAGCTCTCCTTGACGCGATCTGCTGCAGCAGCAAACTAGATCTGAGGGATGGTAGAGGAGGATCATGGGATATAGGCTGTGCCTCGAGCTTTCTCTTAGATGCAGAGCTTGTGAAGCAGCCGACTCGGAGCCAAGGGTCAGCTCTGAACCCCCGTGTGTAAGAACAAACTGCGAGATCGAACAATTTCACATGAAAAGGCAGAAGATGTGGACACTGCTCTGGTAGAATGAACCTTAAATTTATGCTGGAAGGGTAAGTTGGCAACTGAATAAGTGCAGGTAGTACAATCAGATAGCCCTCTAGATAGTGCTGTTTTTGCCACTGGCATATCTTTCCTAGAATCTGAAAAGGAAACAAAAAGTTGTTCTGATTTTCTGAACTCTTTTGTTCTCTCCAGGTAAAATCTGAGTTGTCTATGAACATCAAGTCTGTGCACCATATACTCTAAGATGTTGGTGTGTTTGGGGAAGAACAATGGTAACTCTATGATCTGGTTCAGGTTAGCTTCAGTACAAACTTTAGGTAAAAATGAAGGATTTTTTCACAGGGACACTCTGTCAGCATGGAAAATCAAATAAGGAGGCTTAATTGACAATGCTTGTAGCTCTGATACTCTACAGGCAGATGTAATGGCTACTAAAAAGATAGTTTTCCAAGACAAATATTTCAAATCACATGTAGAAGCAGGCTCGAAAGGTGGAAGGATAATGTGAGAAAGTATGAAATTTAGGTTTCATGGGGTAGAAAAGAACTTCACAGATGGTCTGAGATGGAAAGTCCCTTTGAGAAAAGCTTTACACAGCTTGTGTGACATTATGTTCAATCCTTCAAAGCCAAGGTGAAAATTAGAGATGGCCACCAGATGTACCCAAACTGTAGCTGCCGCAGCTCCTTTATTGAAAAGCATAGTCAAAAATTCTAAGATTGAGGAAATGGGGACTTGATAGGGATCAATGCTATTTTGAGAAGCCCATATAGAAAATCTTCTCCATTTACTAAGGTACAATTTTCTAGTAGAGGACTTATGAGAAAATATCAAAATATGCTGGGTTTTGTTTGAGAGGTTGTGGAACCTGGCTATGTTGGGAAATAGAGCAGCCAAGCTGTCAATTTCAGGGACTGAAGAGAGGGATAAAGAGACCCCGACGAATGCGTCAGAAGGTCTGGAACTGGGTCCAGAATCCAAGGCTCTTCCAACAGATGAAGTCAAAGGAAGGGGAACCAAATCTGATGAAGCCAATTAGGGGCTATTAGAATGATGATCCTTCCCAGGGCTTTTACTTTCTGTAGTACTTTGAGTATCAAGGGAATTGGTGGGAATGCATAGAGGAGACCCGGAGGCCAATTGTGTATGAGTGTGTCCCTTGGGGCTTCTCCCAGAGGGGGAATCAGGGCAAAGTAGCTTCTGCATTTTGTGTTCATGTGGGAGGCAAAAAGTCACAGCAAGGCTGGTCCCACCTGCAGAATATTCTCTCCGCTATCTCTTTTTTGAGGGACCATGCATGAGGCAACAAAATTGTGCTGCTCAGTTTGTCTGCAATCACATTGGATTTCCCCAGAATGTGCATTGCTATCAGAAAGCGCTGGGTGGATGTAGCCCACTGCCATACTTTTACAGCCTCGTGACAAAGGGATTAAGACCAGGTTCCTCCTTGTTTGTTCAAATACCAGACCACTGACATGTTGTCCATCTGAATCACAATTGTCCCCAGAGGGAGAGAGTCCTGAATGTACTTCACACCAAAAGTACCACTCTCATCTCCCAGGGCATTGATATGCAGATGTGTCTCCTGTTCGGTCCATGTGCCCTGGGCTGTTCTTCCCTGAAAATGCCCCCCACCCTATTAGAGAAGCATCCGTGGTCACTGTGGCTGCTGGTGAGGGTAGGATAAAAGGACGATCTATCGTTACATGAAGAGAGGTCAACCACCACCGAAGATCCTTTTTGCAAGTGTTTGTGATAGTTATGAGATGAGACATTGGGAGCTCTTGGTAAGACCATTGAGTGAATAGCAGCCATTGCAGAATCCGCATGTGAATGCGACCCAATGGTATCGCTAATATTGCAGCTGCCATTATGCCTAACAACTTTAGCACTTCTGATGCTGGAGCCTTGTCTCTGGATATGATATTGTGGATCTGCTGATGACGTAGTAAAACTCTTTCTGCTGGGAGTTTTAAAGTGGTGGTGGTGGTGTCCAATTCTGCTCTGATAAAAACTATATGTTGCAATGGCGACAAAGCAGATTTTTCTGAATTTATGGTAATGCCCAGATGATTGCAGAGAGTAAGAGTGGTGTCCCTGGCTTGTATTAGCTGATGCCTGGTGGTGGCAGTCAGCAGCCAATCGTCTAAGTACAGAAACACCTGGAATCCTAAACACCTCAGGTGAGCCATGACCACTGCCATACATTTGGTGAACACTCTGGGGGCTGTAGTGAGACCAAAGGGCAGGGCGATTACTGGCCCAGAGGTGGGATATCCATGTCACATATTGGTTGGCAGTGGTGGGTCGTCACAGAAGCCTTCCTCCCTTTAAATTACAAACACTAGTTCTATGACTCCTGAAATATTTAAAGATTGAAGAACCTGCAAAAGACATCCTGATAGGTTAAGAAGGTGGGAAGGAATTCCCTTGAGATAAAGTTTTGGTATCCAGTGCCTTATATAACATTCCTGCACCATTTTTAACACCCAAGAGACTGATACAATCTTTTACCAAAGGGGGTGTTGAGAACCAGTTTCTAGGAAAGATTTGGATATATATTGGTCAGAGAGAATGGAAGGGAGGAGAATGATGGCATGGTCATTTTGCACCGTCAATCTGTCATTCTTTTTGAAAAGACCCCTGTTTCTTACTATTTCCCTCCAACCATCTTGTTTTTGCCAAGTGTTTGCCAGAATATGACTGGATTTGCTTATTTGGATTTTTAGGTAGATAGGAAGGCCAAAAAGGTTTGTATTGGAGGACATGAAAAATGTTGGATACTCCCTGAATTAATTTCCCTCTTTCATCAAACTCTTTGAGAACCTGGGTAGCAGACGTGCCAAACAATACCTCCTTCTCTAAAGTAGAATCTAAGATTTCAGATGTTATCTCATCAGAAAATTTTTGGTTACATATCTGGGCATATTTCTTCTCAACACAGTAGCAGTAACAGTGGCCCTAGGAATAGTATCTAAACAATCATACAGGACAAGGTAGAAACAATATAATTCAGAAAAGAGCTACTTTCTATAGGTGATATGGCAGAAAATTCCCTCGTATTGTACATATAACAAAGCATAATCTTCTACATGTATGCTTGATAACTGAGAATTCTAAAAGCTAAAGTAGAAGAAAATATTCTCTTACTTAGATAGTCCCAACACTTAATTTTTTTTGTCACAAGAAGGATTAGGTTCGGGTTCAATATAGTACCAGCAGGCAAAGCAGTAGATGGCTGCTGGATCTCATCCAAGGTGAAAGTAAAGAAATGTAATAGTCTTTGGCACTTTAAACATTTTGTCTGCTATTTTAAGGACTGATGGCTAGGTATCAGAATGATTACAGGCAGCATTCAATACATCTTACAGGGCTGACAGTATAGGAGGGATGTGAGAGGAATGAGGTATTTCCATTTGTAACATATCATGTCCCCTTAGTTCAGGGGGTACATCCATTTGTTCCCATAAAATTACCTCATTCATCCCGGCTGTGTTCTGATCAAAGAAAAATTCCTCCACAGGAGATTAAAGGTTTATATTTTCCTCACAATCTGACAGCCAATCTGTAAAAAACCTTTTCTATTATCATCATAATTATCAGACCCAGTTTCCTCAGTAATTTATTTATAGGGGATGCCCTCCTGCAGCGGCTTCTGGACATCAGATTCATAGCCTGTAATGTGTCCCTGGCTAAGGAGGTAAACAATGTTTAAGCTTTTGATTTTTCTTTACAGGAGTCTCTATGGAAGAAGACCAACTGTATGGAAGGACATCTGTTTGGGCTAATGGTCTCTTAACTTGGTTACCCCTTGAAAAATCTCCTGGAGTGTCTCCCAGACCTAGAGAAGATGATTCTCCAATACTTGGATTGGACACAGGAACATTTGAAGATGACATGGCTGACCCTCAGTTCATGGTGGCTAAAAAGACTACACCAGAAGAAGTCAGAGAGGTGAGTGAGTGGTCTACGGAACAACCAATGGCCACTGCAGATTTACCCACTATCTGCTGAGGCACATACTGAGCCTGTAACAGTGACAACTGCTCCTTGGTAAGTACTTTTTTTTCTTTCTTAGCATAGCAGGAGAGGGACCAATAGGACCAGGGGAAATATCCATGATGTAGCCAAGTAGGAGATGCCAAAAGTAGTAAGCGTTGCTGGAATGAGTCGAATGTAAGGTATGTTGTCACAGAATGTCCATGAGAAGCACAATTTTGCTCACACTTCTTATTACAGTCCCTTCACTAAGGAAATGCACAAACAGTACACAAATAGCCTATCAAAACTACTTTAAAAGTTCTAAATACACTGACAGAAAAAAGATGGCAGATAGGAACCTAAGCACCGCTAAAATAAATTTCTTTCTTACCCATCCCAAAATAAAACATTTAATCACAAAACTAAAAATTTACACAAGCAGTACACCTTTTCAACATATATATTACCCAGTTAGCTATAAAACACCTGTAGCTAAAATGAGTAGTACCTGACAGGAAACTTACAACACTGTAAAAAAAAAAAAAATACTGGATTTCTTAAAGGGAAAATACCGCTTTCAGTCAAGAAATAATTTCAAATAATATTTTCTTAGATAGGCAACAGTTTCTGTGGGAAGGTTCCCCAATGGGGACTTATCGTCTAGAAATAAAGCTAACTGTGGCTCCTATGAAGCCTCTGAGCTGCTTCTCCTCAAGGTGGCAAGAAAATACTGAAGAAATCTTTAGCAGTTAAAGTGACAGTGTGGGAGGGAACCAGAGCTTTGTGAAGATTGCCAGTTATCATTTCCTGCACAGTGTCCATACGCCCTAAAAGGCCACTGCGGCAGTGGGAAAAAATCACCATACCTTTCAAAAAATTATTTACTAAAAACATTGAAGATGATGTAGAGGATCCATAGCTAGACATGCTGAAATTGCTAAAAATATACTTTGACACAGGAGTATAAAAGGTCAGAGGCTAGTAACTCTCTCAAATACTTCAGCATCAGTGGGACATAATCCCTGATAAAACACTGGTTATTGGCTAGGCACCAACTAGAAAATATTTTCTAGTAGCAAGTTTTCTTGCCTCCTTTAGTACCTGCTGCAAGTCCTCTAAAAAGAATTACACAAAAGATATTAGAGTAGAATCATCCAGACAGCTAGCTGAAGATTTTTGAAATCAGGGTGTATGAAACCCCCCCCCGTCTTGAGTGAGTAGTTGCAGCATCCAAGGAAGCGTGTGGTAATTGCCTTTGGCCAAGTCTATAGGAAGGAAAAAGCAATGTTGCCTGGGACAAAATGAGGTCACCACAATTAGTTTTTAATAGTCCTTTTGAATCTTCAGAATTACCTTCGATATCAGTGGAAATGCTGAATATTCCATTCCATGAAAATGAGAAAGCATATGTTTTCCAGACTTGTTTGCAAAGACCCCTGGAGCAGAACCTGTTCAGTTGTCTGAGAGATCTACTTGGTTTTCCCAACAACTGGATCAATTCCTGGAAAACCCTCTTGTTCTGCTTCCATATGTGAGGATCTGTCTTGGTCCTCCAGCTTATTTGTCACTATGTTTTTTTTACAGTATATTACCTTGTGCTCCTTTGCTTGTTGACATACCATGCCACAGTGGTGTTGTTAATAATCACCTGGAAAGGTCTTATGGACCATAGATTATGATGAGGTCTTTAGGCATGGATCTCAACTAATATCTCTGACATTTATGTACTTTGTTCTGTCTGAGAAATCCCACAGGCCCTGCACTTTTACCCCCATTGAAACTTCTCCCCAATTAGTGGTAGAGTAGAAAAGGGGACACCTCTATTTGCTTGTAGTTGTAATGTCCATCAGGGCAGTTCCTTTTTTTTTTTTTTTTAAACCCCCAAGATTGGCATCTGAAATTCTAGAGGATGCATTTGCTTTAGAAAGTGTTAGATCTTTTTCACATGTAACCTGTTGAGCGGGATCAAGATAATCATAGATATCATGCATGAACTTCAGGATTCAGAAATATTCTCTGGCTGAAGTGTGAAACTGAGCTGAGAAGCTCTGGAAAGTTTCCAGATAAAAATCTTTCTTCTCCTGTGTCACAAAAGCATTTTGTTGCAGATTCTGTATAAGGCATCCTAGAAAGGCAATCCTGTGCGATAAGGTCAAGGAGGATTGCTGAATGCTTATCTGAAATCACAGGTTCAGCAGAAGAGATGAAACCCATGTCAAGGACTCTTGACATATGGGAAAAGACTCAGTAAAAATTAACAAGTTGTCTAATTCAGGAAAAATCTGAATGCCATTCAGTCTGCAATGAGCTATAATTGGTTCTGGACACTTTGTAAACACCCTTGGAACAGTAGATAATGTGAGGCAGTGACAGCAAATATGAGAAATTTCCTGCAGCCTTTGGCTCGGGGAATGTGATGGCATGAATCTTTTAGGTTCATTGTTTCCATAAAGCTTCCCTGTGGAATGTGAGGTAATGGACTCAGAAGAGAAAACACCTTGAATTTTGAAACTTTAACACAGAGTCTCTAATTTAGGAAGGAAATATCTAGAAATGGGCTCCATAAAAACTCTTTCTTTGGTACCAGACACATTTTGGAATAGAAACTTTTTCCACTTTGATTTAATGATGTTGGTTCTATGATTCCTAGGGTGCATATGCCTGAAGAACCTGAGGACAAAAATTATGTTTATTTAAGAAGATGGGGAGGAGCTGCCATGAAAGGAGGGGTTTGTATCTATTGCCAACAGTATCGCTCCTGAATTACCTCTAACAGTCATGAGTCTATCACAATATGTTGCAAGAGGATAATTTACAGAGCCATTTGTTGGGGCAGGTTTTGAGAGATTGATGCAGAAGGGGAGGTGGTGGGGGATTAATACTGGCATAGTCATTCTGAAGTTGTAGATTGTCCTTTTTTTAGGAAAGGATCCAGGCTTCCTATTGTTTCCTTCCTTCCATCTTTTTTTGTTACCCTTTTTGGCTTGATAAGGCAACGATTATTCTGTTTCTTAGATGTAAAAGAGGATCTGGGAGATTTGTATGAGGGAAGGCCCCAAAGAATATTGCATGCTCCGTAAATTAATATCCCTCTCTCATCAAATTGTCTGAGGAAATGAGTAGCAGATGGGCCAAATAAAACCTCCTTTTTATTATTTACAGTTAAATTAAAAATATCAGACTTTACCTCATCAGAAATCCATTGAATATATACCCAGGTATACCTCCTCAAAACAGTAGCAGAAGAAGAGGCCCTAGACACAGTGTCTGCATAATCATACACACTCCTTAAGGGTACGTGGGAAATGTTAGAAACAGAACTGCGATAGGTGCTACCATCAGTGGGAAGAGTGGTAGATGATGGATCTCTCAAACTGTTTGTACACAAAAGCACAAACTTCCATATATGGATCTGAGAGTTAAGAATTTTATTTGCTAAAGTGGAGGAAGAGAAAATTCACTTACCAAATCTGTCCAAAGTCCTCACCTCCTTGTCCACTTGGGAAGGGTTGGATGATACGAGACCCAGTTCTCTGCTGGTGTAGATGTTGACATTGCTGCATGGTCAGACCAAAGATAAGAAAACAAGTTAAACAAGTTGCTTGTTAGTTTGAGGAACTTTGTAAAGCCCATCTGCTTTTTTTTTTGGGGGGGGGGCTGAAGATTGTGAATCAGGATTGTTAGACTGGCACTAAAGGAAAGACGGGCGCACAATGAGGCATATACACTTGTAACTTATATTATCTCCTTAGCTCAGAGGGGACATACATTTGTTCACAAAAAATACCTCATTTGTCCTGGCAATAACCTGAAAAAAAATAAAATTCCACCAAAGGAGATTGTGAGGACTAAGTTTCCTCAGCATCGGAGTTTTGGGCTTGAAAATCTGCAGAAGACAATGCCCTTCTCTGTCTATGTCAGACTCATCTGACCTGTCTTCCTCATGGATATTTTTGCTGACCTGATAAAAAAAGAGACTGAATTCAGTATACCAGTCTTGACTGTCTGCCTCAGTTTCTTGGCTAAGGTAAAAGAGTCACATTTTCTTATAGAGCCTGTGTCTTCTGATGAACAGTGTTTAACTTTTTGTTTTTTTCTTTACAGGTATCTTCAGTGACCCACTTGGAGAATCTACCCTTTCAAGAGGTCTCTTCTCTTAGACATATCCAGCAGCATCCCCTGGTATGTCTCTGTACCCCAGTAAAGAAGGTTTGTTCATGTTTGGCTTGAATATTGGAATAGCCAAATAAGACATGGCTGACCCCCAGTTCATGGTGGCTGAAATGATTACACCAAAGAAGTGGTCTGAGGAAAGAATGCTGCCACTACAGAGTCACTCACCATTGGATGAGATGAAGACTGAGTCCACACAGTCAGTA
>NW_025049078.1:22500-28051 GCF_019279795.1 Protopterus annectens | reverse complement strand
ACTTAGGAATAAAGAACGGGTTTGTCCATAAGGAGACCCTATCTTTGTGAAACACCAAATAAGGGGGCTTAATGGAAAGAGCTTGCAGTTCAGAGACCCTCCTTGCAGATGTGACAGCCACTAAAAATAGAGTTTTCCATGATAAGAACTTAAGGTCACAAGTTGCTGAAAGTTCGAAAGGGCTTGAAGTAAGTCTATGGCGTACAAAGTTCAAATCCCATGGTGCCACTGGATCCATGACTGGGGGTGTTAACAAGGTGGCTCCTTTAAGAAAAGCTCTACACAGTCTATGAGCCATAAGGTTAGGGTCATTAGCCAAATGAAAGGTAGAAATAGCTGCCAGTTGAACTTTAATAGTGGCAGCTGCTGAACCTTGATGGAACAACTGAGAAAGGAACTCTAAAATGTCAGAAATGGGAGCTGTGTAAGGATCGAAGTTTCTCTCACGGGCCCAAAAGGAGAATCTTTTCCATTTACTGGTATAAATCTTTCTGGTAGAAGATTTGTCAGAGGATGTCAGAATGTGTATAACCTCAGGAGAAAAGTCATGAAGCCTGACTAGGGATGGAATAGGAGCAGCCAAGCTGTCAAACTGAGGGTGTGGAGAGAGGGATGGAACACTCCTGACATGTGCGTCAGCAAATCTGGCACTGGGTCCAGAGTCCACAGTTCGTCCATTAGATGAGGTCTGAGGAAGGGGAACCAAATCTGTCGAGGCCAGTAAGGAGCAATTAGGATCATTTTGTTTCCCAAGGATACTGTTTTCTGAATTACCTTCGATATCAGGGGGAATGGTGGAAAAGCATAGAGAAGTCCCGAGGGCCAATCGTGAATGAGTGCATCTCTGGGTGTCTCCCCTTCCGGGGGAATTATGGTGAAGTAGCTGCTGCATTTGGCAGTAAGAGGGGTGGCAAATAGATCGAAGCAAGGCTGACCCCATTTGCAAAAAAGTTGTTCCACAATGCATGTGTTCAGAGACCACTCGTGAGGCATCAGAATAGCCCTGATGAATGTGTCAGCTATCACGTTGGATTTCCCCGGAATGTGCATTGCGCCCAGAAAGCATTGGGAAGACACTGCCCACTCCCACACTCAAAGGGCTTTTCTGCAGACGGGGATAAGATTTGGTCCCTCCTTGTTTATGTACCACACCACCGACATATTGTCCGAGTGGATCACAATCGTCCCTAGAGGAAGAAAGCTGTGAAGTGCCTGCAACAGCCTACAACGCCAGAAGCACTGCTCTCATCTCCAAGATGCTGATATGCAAATGAGCCTCATGTTCCTGCCACATGCCTTGGAGTGTTCTCCCTAGATAATGCCACCCCATCCTATCTGGGAGGCATCTGTGGTCACAGTGGCAACGGGGGGGAGGGAGAGGGCAAACAGTCTGCCTGTGTTTAGATTGTTGGTCTGGGTCCACCAGCGAAGATCCTGTTTGCACAACTCTGTTATCAGGATGGGGTGAGAGAGAGGTAGATACTGCAGTAACCACTGCAGAACCCTCATGTGCAGTCTGGCTAATGGGACTAATGTTATTGTAGAGGCCCTCGTCCCTAACAAATTGAACACCATCTTTGCTTTTGCTTTCCTTAGAGGAAGTAAGCTCAAAACTTGTTCGCTGAGGTTCTGAATTCTTTCTACAGGAAGGTAAGCCCTCATTGAGATGGTGTTTATTTCGGCACCAATAGAATTCACATGCTGAGAGGGCAATAATGCAGATTTTTGCCAATTTACTGTAATCCCTAACTGCAAGCAAGGTGAAATGGTAGCGTCACTGGCCTGTAACAGTAGATGCCTGGTGGTGGCAGTCAGGAGCCAGTCTTCCAGGTACGGAAACACTTGGAATCCCCGACGTCGCAAGTCAGCCGTTACCACTGCAATGAATTTAGTGAACACCCTGGGGGCTGTGGTGAGACCAAAGGGCAGGGTGCAAAACTGATAATGACTGGCCCTGAGCCGAAAGTGTAAGTGACTCCTTGATGCCCTGTCCATCTTGATATGGTAGTATGCATCTTGGAGGTCTATGGAGCACATCCAAATGTCTTTCCCTAACAATGGGAGTATTGACTGTAAAGTGACCATTCGGAACTTCGACTTCTGTACAGATTCGTTCAATTTGCTGAGATCCAAGATGGGTCTCAAGTCCCCTGTTCTTTTTGGCACCAAACAGAATCTGGAATAAGTACCTAATCCTACTTGGTCTGCGGGGATGGGTTGGATGACTCTCTTTACGAGCAACTTTTGGATTTCTAGAGTTGCTGAATCCCTGTGATTGGGTGGAACATCTGCGATTCGTCTGATCCGAGGGGGTGGAGAAAGGAAGGGAATATGGTAACATCTGGTAATTATCCTTGATACCCACTTGTCTTGAGTGATATCCTGCCAGGCTTCTGGGTATAAATATATACGACCCCCGACTGGCTCCAGAGACATGCAGTCGGGCCGCCTTTCAGGAGCGCTGATAGAGACAGCAAAGGAATTGCCATCTCCCTGGTTCTGCGGGCCTCCCCTGCCTCTAGGGTGGCGTCTACCGCTATTTCCTCCACCTCCGCCTCTGGAGAAGGAATCACCTCTGCAACTTCTTGAACCACATTTTACCACCCTTCTTACCTTTGGGATAGGGTCTAGAAGGAAAGGAAAAATGGACTCCCACGGCAGACAGGGTTTTTCCTTCCTGTTCGCACCTGGTGAGTGTGTCCTTTAACTTGGTTCCAAACAATGAGGATCTATCAAAGGGAGCGTTGGTAAATGTAGACTTAAAGGTCTCTGCAGAGTTACACATGCGCATCCAGGAGTGTCTTCTAAGAGAAACTCCTGAACCCGCTACCCTACTCGCTCCATCAGCTGCTTAAGATATCAGCCTCATGAGAAGTTCACAATAGAATTTAAGGTAGACATCTGTGCGTTAACCTTCTCAGATACCGCTTCAGATATGTTACCTTGCAGAGTCTCTCCCAGTTCTTTTAGGAGATCTCTCTGGAGCCTTGTGAAGTGAAACAGGTAGTTCAGCGATCTAAGTGTAAAAGCCGCTGAAGAAAAGACACACTTCCCATACCTATCCATCATTTGAGACTCCTTGTTCGGTGGATGGACAGTGGAGGAAGTTTCAGCAAGTTCCTTTTTGGTAGCTGCTGCCATCACCATGGCATCTACTGGAACGTCTTTAGTAAGAAAGTCTTTGTCCTGGGGTACTGACAAAAATTTATTTGGTCTTCTAGGAACTGGTTCCACAGAATCAGGAGATTCCCTCACCTTTTGACTCACTAGATCCAGTAGCTCGTCAAAAGGTGGAGACACCCAGGAGGTGGAGGGTTGAGACCCAAAAGCCTTCAGGTACACCGACTCCTCATCAGAAGGGGATGTGATGGGCCAGCCGCCTCTTTGCTTCAGGATCTCAAGGATATCTGCGAATGAGATATCAGAGGACGACTTGGGGGACCCTTCTGACTCCTACAGGTCAGTGTCTGATGTAATGGACTCAATCAGGGGAGTCAACATGTTTCCTCTTACAAGTTTTCTTCCTAGGTGGCTCCTCAGAAGGGTATTCTGGGGAGACCTCGGAAGACTAGGGACCACTCATGGAGGTTTCCTGAGGCTGCGAGTCTCTGCTGTATTGGGAGAGAGAGGGAGCTGAGACTGAAGTCAGCACTTTAGGGGGAAGAGTGTCAGTACCTCTGGTTGAAACTAAAGACCTGGACAGCACAATCCTCATCAACTCGAAGGCCGATCCTCCCGGCTCCGAGGATGCCCACCGCCCCGAAGATGCAGAGGCAGTCTTCGGAGCCGAGGAGATGGGCTCTGAGGCAGATGTGGGGTCCAAACTTACCCGAGTTGAAGCACCGAGAGGTAGGCTCGGAACCGAAGAAGTTCGATTCCAAGCATCCCCCTCGGGCCCGGCCGGAGAACTGAAAACCCTAGACCCCACGGACGGCACAGAAAGGGTCAGAGCAGATATCGGAACCAAGAGACCAACTGAGGTAGCTGGAACCAACCTTTCCACAACCCGAGAAACAATACCTCTGGCTCTGAAGGCCCAGAGTGGCTTGGAGGAGGAACATCGACAGGGTGTAAGGGCACATTAGGCTCCGGAGCAGACTGGGACTAAGCCGAAAGTAAATTTGCTAACGACGAAGTCTGAAGCAATCTGCGCACCATTCTCTCGACGTCCTCATCATTAAGGCTCCTAGAGGACCTGGAAGACAGAGTGGGAGACCTAGATCGCTGAAAGATAGGCGACCTAAGAGTCGGGGAGACCGGTCGGAGTTCAGCTCACCGGCTAAGAGAGAGAGTCTCAGTTATCGGCTCCGAAAATGATGGATCCACAATAGAAACCTCTGTCGGCACCGAGAACAGTGGAGCCGGCGAGGATGTAGTCATTTTGGCAATTTTGTCTGGTGGCTCCGACGACAAAGAATGGGTGGGAGACTGCCTTTTTGTAGATCTGGCTTTGTCTTTCTTGGAGGAAGGAGATTTAGAGCTGGGGGATGAAGAAGCCAACTTCACTTCAAAGGAATACTTCAAGAGTCCTTTCAAGATAAGTTTGTTCTTTCTCTTCTGAAGAGCACGGGGACTAAAGACATGGCAAAACAAGCAAGACTCCTGGAGGTGAATAGCCCCCAAACAGTACACACACAGATTGTGCCCATCCGTTAAGGACATTTTCTGGGCACATTTTGTACATTTTTTGTGATCCTTAGTATCTTTAGACATAGTGCAATAAATAACTAAGACAACAATGCACAAGAACTACTTCCAAACAGTCAGGTAACAGCAAAGACAAACAGGCAGACAGAGGACTAGGTCGGGCATAGCCCTAAGATGAGAAGAAAAAGATAACCCAAGGACTAGGTCCTCTAACTTAAGCAGGCCTAGCATAAGGTGAAAGGAAAATAGGAACAAGAACAATCAGCACAAACCATGCAGGGATACCAGAAGGCCAATGGAAGAATGACCAATCAAAGCACAAACAGTACACACAGTAAACTGCAGCAAATTGTCTAAGACAGACATGGAATGCGATAGCACACTAAACTATATAATGTAATTATTTTTCGTCAAAAAATAACTAGCAAAAAGTATTGAAAGTTTTCACTTAACCATGGCCAAGAAGAAGCACGTTTGAGCTCAACAAGTGGCAAACGAGATCTGGGTTATGTTGGCAGTGCATGATGGGATACCTCCTAGCCACGAGCCAACCAGAGGTTTTTGAGATAGAGAATGGTCGAGTCGGAGCCGAACCACAGCTCCCATCACAAGTGTAAGAATGAAGGCGAGATAGGACTACAGAACATCTACAGTTACTTATGGACACTGTAGTGGTGGTGCTGAGGAAACTGTCACAGAAGGATTAATAGGGAAGAAATGAACCTTGAGGGAAACCTTTGGCTGTGATATGCTCAGTAGAAGATGTTGAATGTCATTTAACTTTGAATGCTATGAAGGCAGCTCAAAGCTAGATAACAGCACCTTCTAGCACCTAGTAAAAATACCTTATGACTATTTTAGTCATTCAGAAAATCCCAGCTTTCTTAAATAAGCTGTGCAGATG
>NW_025049078.1:0-20000 GCF_019279795.1 Protopterus annectens | reverse complement strand
TGTTATGTTATAACTCCAACAAAAAGCAAATACACCAAACAAGAAGAAAATGCAGAGCCAGGAGAAGTCAGGGGCTGGAAGAAGGGTAACCAGGACTGCAACAGTGAATACACTCTAACATCTACATTTATGGTAGGTACACAACTGTACTATGTTCTTCATGTTTCACTGTTGCAGTCATTGCATTTCGGTAGATTCCCAAAGCTAAGGAAGGGAGGAGGAAGTTAGAGAGCATTAGGACCAGCTATTAAGCCCTGCAATAGTGCAGTGGCAAAACCAGCTCTGGGTTTAGAAAAAATAGGCATGTGGTAATGCTTGGTGAATGTATGAACAGAGCTCCAGGTAGCAGCTTCTAGGATGTCCCTGGTAGGGACCCCTCTGAGAAAGGCTGTAGAGTTAGATGCAGCCCTGGTGGAATGTGATCTTATCCCCTGTGGGGTAGGTTTTCCATGGTGCTTAGAGCAGAAATGAATGCAATGGGCTATCCATTTTAGAAATGGTTTGCTTTGAAATGGCCTTCCCCTCTGTCCCTACTGCAAAGCCAACTAGCAGCTGTTCAGGTTTTCTGAGAGGCTTAGTCCTGTCCAAATAAAATTTAAGTTGTCTGTGCACGTCCAAAGAGTGCAGAATTCATTCTCCTTTGTTTTGTGGATTAGGAAAAAAAGGTAGGCAAATGAATGGACTGATTTAGGGCCACACTAGACATCACCTTGGGCATAAAGGAAGGATTGGGCCAGAGGGAAATCCTGTCTGCATGGAAGATAATTAAGGGCTCCACTGCCACGAGGGCCTGTAATTCAGACTGTCTTCTTGCTGAAGTGATGGCTAGAAGGAAGGCTGTTTTCCAAGAAAGGAATTTCAACTCTGCAGTTGCAGCTGGTTCAAAAGGAGGGAGAGTGAGCTTTTCCAATACAAAGTTAAGGTCCCAGGCTAGAGTAAGGGCTCACCTGGGGGGGTATTAAATTTTTAGCCCCTCTGAATTGATGAGAAGAATAGGCCCTTGTGGAGCATTTCTGTTAAGTACTTTAGAATGTGAGGTAAACTGGGCACCGTAGTGCCCATACCCTGGATTTGGCTCCAGGAACATTATATTTTCCACTTTTCAGCAAAGGATTTTCTAGTACTAGATCTCCTTGCTTCCAGAATGACCTCTAGCACCTGCTTATTGAGAGATGCTATTGGAGAGCTCAAGGAATTAGCCAGGCTGCAAGGTTCAGGGTTTGAAGCTGAGGGTGCAGAATCTGGCCCGCCTGCTGGGACAGCAGGGAAGGTGTCCGAGGTAGGTGCCATGGATCCAACAGTATCATGCTGCACAAGAGGGGGTACCAGTGCTGTCGAGGTCAGTCTGGTGCAATAAGAATTGTCCTTGGTTTGTCCTGTTCGATCTTTAGCAGAACCTTCGAGAGGAGAGGCAGAGGGGGAAAGGCATAAACCGAGAGGCTTTCCCAAGTAAAGGACAGGGCATCCACTTTCCAAGCTTGATTGTGGGGAGTCCTTGTGCAGAATTTGTCCAATTGGTAGTTCTGGGGGGAGGCAAACAGGTCTATCTCTGGAGTCCCCCATTTGTTCCTCAAGAGTTTGAATATTTTTGTTTCCAGTTTCCATTTGTCTGGGTCCATGAGGTTTCCGCTTAGGTCGTCTGCCAGTGAATTTAGTTTGCCTGGCAGGAATTGAGCTTGTAGGTGCACTTGGAAGCTCAAGGCTGTGTTCCACAGAGCCATGGCTAGTCTGCAGAGAGGGTACGAGTGGGTTCCCCCCTACTTGTTTATGTACCACATAACTGTGGTGTTGTCTGTCTTTACCAATAATTGTCCTGGAAGGATGTGGTCCTTGAAGGCTGTCAGGGAATTCTGTACAGCCAACATTACTTTTTGGTTGATATGCAGGTGCATCTGACTCTGGTTCCATTTGCCCTGAATGCACTGCCCTGCCAAGTGAGCCCCCCATGCATAGTCTGATGCTTCTGTAGTCAGGGTTTGGGCGGCAGGGGGTAGATTGAAAGGGAGCCCCTTGTTGAGGTGGCATGCCTCTGCCCACCAAAATAACTCTGTCTTTATACAAGGAATGATAGGAATCACTGTTTCCAGGTCCTGAGAATGTTGACACCATAGGCTTTTTAGATACCATTGTAGTTTCTACATATGCAGTCTTGCATATGGAATTAGCAGAATGCAAGAGGCCATGAAACCCAGGGCTTGCAGGATTTTCCTTGCAGATAAGCTGGGTCTTTGTGGCCAGTAGTCTGAAGTAAGCTGTCAAATACACTTGTTTCTCTGGCATGAGGTAAGTCATCTGGGAAGTTGTGTTCAAGCTTACTCCCAGGAATACAATTTGGTGGCAGGGTACTAGATGAGATTTCATTTTGTTTATGGTGTACCCAAGCGAGGTTATAAGTTTCTTTACAAATGCCAGATGTTTTAATAGCATGTCCTGGCTTTCTGCCTAAATTAGACAATCGTCCCGGTATGGGTATATTTGAATGTTTCTCTGCCTGCAAAATGCAATGGCTGGTGCTAGACACTTTGTGAATACCCTGGGCGCAGTAGATAAGACAAAGGGAAGTGCAGAGAACTGATAGTGCATGGAGCCTGCTCTGAAGTGCAGGTATTTCCTGCAAGATTCCCTTATTGGAATGTGCAGGTAAGCTTCCTTTAAGTCCAAGGTTGCCAACCAGGCATCTTTGCCTAGCATAGGAAGCAGCTGTTGAAGTGTTAGCATTTTGAATTTTGGGATTACCAAAAAGGTGTTTGAAATAGATAGGTCCAGGATAGGATGCCAGGAGCTGTCTTTTCTGGGTACCAGGAAGAGTCTCGAGTAAAAACTTTGTCCCCTTTCTTCTGCTGGGACAGGCTGAATAGCCGTGATACTTACAAGAGAAAGAACCTGCTGTTGAGCCTCTGCCCACTGATTTGGGGGTAGGTCTGGCCAACCATTTGGGGTTGGTAAGGTGTGAAAGTGGAATCTGTATCCTTGGAAGACTATATTTAAAACACATTTGTCCTGGGTAATGAGTTCCCAGATTTTTGCATGCAGGGCAATCTTTCCCCCTAAGGGAGCAGGCAATTGAGCAGGGCTTGGAAGGTTTAAGGTTAAGTCATTGTGACATTTTTCCATAGGGGGTGTCTTACTACTTCCAGCTTTGGAAGTGGGAGCCCCCCACTGCTTAGGCCTGTATGTGCCTTGAGACTGTAGCCTAGGTGGTCTGCTGTTCCTGGGTTTGGACTGGGAAGGCCTGGAAGAGACTGGAAAGGACCAATTCTTAGAAGGCCAATGCCTACTAAACCTGGGAGGCTGTACTTGCAGGAAATCTTTAACTGTTTGCATACATTTAGCTTTTTCCTCCATCTTTTTAAGGTCTTTTTCTGCTTTGTTGCCAAACAGGCGGTCTTGGTTTAAGGGAGCATCCAGTAATTTAGCTTTAACATGATCTGGCAAGTTTTGCTCATTAAGCCAAGCATGCCTTTTAAGTACAAACCCAGTGACAGCAGCCCTGCAAGATGCTTCTAGAGAGTCAAACCACACTGCAAAGTATGTTTACCAACTTGTTCAGCAGAATGCATTAAGTCCTGTAATTCTTTATGTTCAGCACAGTCAGGAATCAACATCATTTTCGGTTTAAGAAGTCCCATAATATGCTGCTGATACTTTAACATATGAAACTGGCAGTTTAAGGCCCTAATGGTCAAAGTAACAGAAGTGTATACCTTCTTACCCCATCTGTCCAAGGCCCTGGAATCTCTATCAGAGGGGGTAGGATTTTTGGCAGTGGTAGCCTTAATTCCTTTACGTCCTTGGGAAATGGTCTCTGGGTCTGCAGTAGGATTCTTGAAGAGGAACTTGTGAGAGTCAGGTACTCTGTAATACCTGTCAGGTTTTCTGGGAGCTAGCGGTAAAGTGTCTGGGGCCAGGCTGGATTCCAAGAAGGCATCATCTACAATGTCCAGAACAAGAGGGATAGCTAAAGGCCTGTGTTGATGGAGGAGTAAGAATTCCCTAAGCCTCTTTATGGAGTCAGAGTAATCCTGGCTTTCCCAGTGGAAATGCTCCCTAAGTGTGTGCAAGGTTTCACCAAAAGAAAAATCTTCTGGAGGGGAAGCAGAGGAAATAGAATCCTCTGCATCAGAATCCTCATAGGTAGATAAGGGCAAATCCTGGTAATCAGAAGAAACAGAAATTTCAGAATCCTTATCAGAAGAATCAGAAGGAAAATCAGTTCTAAGTCTCTTAGAGGGGGAAGGCTGGCTTCCCCTAATTAAAGTAATAAGCCATTCTTATTTGTTTTTTTGGCATATGGGCCTGACCATGCGGTTTGGACATCGGTTTTCTAGGCATGGGTCGAGTTTTAGGGTTTGAAGAAGAAGATGGCATTGGTTTGAAATGCAAGTCTGTAGGCCTGAATACACCCTCAGAAGCCGGTGCCTGCACAGCTGCTCCAGACCCATCCAAGGTAGAGACATCCGCAGGTTCCATAGTTGAAGAAGCATCTCGCGGCATACCGGACTCCAAATGGCTCTCAGCAGAGGCCTGCGAGTCTGAAGTAGCGGGTATCAGAGGCTACGAAATCGCCTCACTGAGTACCGGTGAACTGGCGACAAGCTTAGCGGAAGCATAGTCAGCAGTTTTGGACCTATGCGGTATGTCTCTGTCTTTATCTTTACGTTTTTTTCAGAATATCGGTAGTCGGATGGCTTACCGACGACATTTTTGGATAGTTAAACCGAGCACCAAAATAATTTGTTGCACAAATAGACCAACGACAAATAGTTCGGGGGTTGAATAAAGCACAAAACCGACAGCGAGGGACGTCATGGTCTGGGCCTAAGTAAGGAATGCAGTACGAATGAAAATCTTTATGAGGTATTTGCTTTCCACAGGTAAGACAATTGTTAACTTTTACTGACATTGATTTAAGAGCCAGAAAAAGGATCCCCAACGGGGTACTTAGCTTTTTTGAAGACTTCGGTTCTGAAACTCGAAAACAAAAATTTCAGGAGTCGGCCAACTGGAACTTGCAAACTGCTTTTGCTTCGGGCACCATGCGGCAAGAAAGACAGATTAAAATGGCATCGGCTGCATGTTTTATACCCCTGATGACCTAATGTCATGGAAGAAGGGACAGCATCCGATGCAGGAATCCATGACTCTGGTATTCAGGCCGGCTGAGGGCTACCTGCAGGTAAATAACCCAAATGTAATGACTGCAACAGTGAAACACGAAGAACATCCTGGACAATTAAGGCTAAACAGCTGAAGAAGTATGAGGTGATGCAGTGCTTGAGCTGGGGGAATAAGATGCACATTGGACAGATGAAGAAATCAGTAAAGGATATTCATTTTAGCCTTTAAGGTCTATGGTTATCTATGCAATATATTATTACCCCTTTCCATCTTTTTATCTAATAGCATGTACTAATTGACCTTTTAGTTATGATGATATTGCGCACTTGCTGTTTCAGTTGTTTGTTTTTATACAAAAACAAAAGCATACTATTTCAAGACAGCACTCAACCAAAACATCATCACCACTGGTGTGATGGTGTGTATTTGAGTTAAGTGCATGCATGTGTTCTCTGATGGAGTGGCATTATGTTTGGGGCTAGTTCTCTGATTATTGTCTGCTGAGTGATAACACAAGCTTTTAACTCTTCAATATAGTGAATGGGTTGAAATAGATAAAACAGTATAAATGAATTTAATCATGCTCTTATGGCTAGACCTGCTTCTAATATAGTCTACCCCTTTCTAGTTAGTTCCATCTATTTATCTGCTACAAGCAGCCTTACTTTGTTTTGAAGTCACTATCCACCCCCGCACAACAAGATTCAAACCACATACAAATCAAAATAAAACTATCACAAAGTCTTCTGACTATGTTACCACACTGATGTGTTGTACAGCAATGATAAGGTTATGCACTCCATTAGCAGCAGGAAAATGTTCTCAAATGTCACACTCCCTAATCAGCATTACAATGCGCGCACACACACAGACACATACACACACACACCAAGACACAGCCAAACCAGTGTACACCCCTGCATCACAGAACTGGGAAAATCTGCAGCCAATCATAGGAAGCTGAGATGCACAGCCCATTCAATAATTAAATACAAAAAAAAAAAAAAAATCACTGCAGAAAAATATACCAGTTGGCATAATGATTAAGGTATTCCCCTCCCATGCACATAGTTCGATCATGACCTCTGACCAATGCCACTAGGCGTTTGCATGTCCTCCCTTTGTCTCTGTGGGGTTTCTCCCCCATCCTCTGAAAAAACATGTTGAGTGTTCCCATCTCAGAGTCACCTAAGAATGGAGCTATGGGCAGCAGCACAGACTCTAGATGGTACTCTATAGGGGAAGAGTTGTACAGACCAACCACTTTGGGCATTTACTGTGGAATGTAGTGTCCTCAATATAGGAGAACACGGATCACAGACTGTGAGCTGTGGCAGGGCTTGCCATCCGATGGTGTAAATATTGCTCTAGGTGATCAGGTTGTATTGACTAATATCATCAAAATGCACAAGGGTATTTAAGTAGGTTGAGGACCCGACCTACGCCAGGGGCCCATGCTAACAGTTGGCCAGTGTGTGCTCACCATACAGCCCAGCAGCCTTGGGTCAGTGAGCTACTTGGCCAGCCGGTGTCCAGTTGCCCAGCTTGGGTTACCTGAGATAGCTCTGTTTAGTGAAAGCTGGACATTGTTGTTGTGTCTTTCGGCTTTTAACCGGGGTTAGGGGTCGCCACAGCGGAACTCCGGTCCGCTAATGATTTTGGTAGTTGATTTTTATGTGCCGAGTTACCAGCCCTGACGCACAACCTTCAACGAAGGTACGCCCATTCACGCATGTCTCCACGCAGAAGACGCTCTAACTGAGAATCGAACCGGACAGCGTCTTGACTGTGAGAAAAAAAAAACAGCTAACATGAACTAAGAATTGCTACACCAATGTAGTTTCACTGGCAGGATGCAGCTTGGAAGTGGATGACATGATGGTAAGGAAGAGGCTGTGTATCCAGGAGACAAGGGGGAAGGGAAGGGCAGTGCAGCAAAGCCACTTGGCTTGGGATCCACTGTCTACTTCTCAGGAGGAGGACAGGCTAGAAATGATGTGGGAACTGTGGAGTGGGAAAGGCTTCAGAAGACAGTGAGAGATGTAATCAGAATTAGTGATAGACTCATGGCAATTACACTCCAATGCAATGACAGGGTAGTATTCATAACCTCAGCTTATGACTCTCAGCAGGGTTGTGACAGTGAGGAAGAGAGTACATTCAGACAGCAGTTGCAAGACTAACTAGATAATGCAAGACAACATGAATCAGTGTTGATAATGGGTGAACTGAATGCACATATCGGGACAGACAGAACAGGATATGAGGACTGCCTGGGTCCCCATGGGTGAGGCAACAAGAATAAAGAGGAGGAGGTTATTCTAGACTTCTTTCTAGCAAATGGCTTGATGGTAGCCAAAACATGGTTCAGCAAGACTGTCAGATCATCACATAAAAGAGTTGCCAACATGCAACTAGGCAGGCTTCCTCCTAGTAAGGAAAGGACACTGGAGTAGAATCAGCAATTACAAAGTCATCCCCAGTGAAACAGCATAAATCACTGGTTGCCACAATCAGCTGCAAGCAGTGGTGAGAGAAGGCTCTAAGGTCAACAAAGACCAGGCTGAAGACCAGGAAGTTGACTGGAGAGAAAGCACAACAGTGCAAGGAATTCCTTAGGGCTCTAGCACCTCAGGAAGAAAAGGAAAAAGGTGGAATTGAAGAATGGCAGCTCCACAAAACAGAATATGCAAGGGCTAAAGAACAGATATGCGACCAAGCCAGGTATGGAAATAAGGTACATAAGGAAAGCTGGTGGTGGAATACAGAAGTCCTAGAAGTCAGCTAAAGAAAGAATAACAGGAAAAAGTGTGAGATAGAAAACACAAACCAGGGTAAGAAGGAGTACCGATTAGCTAACAAAAAGGCTAAGAGAGGAGATGCAATAGCAAATAAGTCATCAGAGGAAAGTGACTCAGTGGATGGCACAAATAAACTATCAGGATGCAAGGCAAAGACAGAAAGATAAAGATGGTCAGACACCGTTCATAAGAGATGCCATCAACAACCTGCTCACTAGTCCAGATGGATGGAGTACTTCTAGCACCTGTTAAATAAAGAAAACCCAGAGAAGCTGTACTGCGCCAGACATAGCTTACCCTGACAGAAGAAGAGGAGATCACCTTAGAAGAAATAATAACAGCACTAAGGAAAATGAAGTCAGGGAAAGCAGCAGGCTCAGATGAGGTCACAGCAGATATGATCAAGATGTTGGGCGAAGCAGGGGAAAAATGGTTCCTGAGGGTACTCACAGCAGTATGGTGAGAAAGACACATCACAGATGATTGGAGAATAAGCATACTAGTGCCAGTGTTCAAGAACGAAGTGGGCATTCACAACTGTGGGCAGTACACAGGTATCAAACTCCTATCACACTGCATGAAAGTTCTGGAGAGAGTGATTGATATACAAATATGCAGAGTAATACAAATTAAGATGGGAAATGAACAATTCGGATTCAGATCAGGATGCAGCACAACCGACCAGATGTTTGCAGTGCGACACATAATTAAGAAGCTAGAAATGAAGAGAGAGTCCAACTGGGCATTCCTAGACTTGGGAGAAAGCATATGATAAGGTCCCAAGAAAGACAATTCGGGCAGTCCTGAGGTGGTTTGGAGTTCCTGAAATATTGGTAGAATTAGTGAAAGCTATGTATAAGGACCCAGTGACACAAGTATGAATAGTTGTTTGGTCTTACAGAGGGTTCCCAGTGGGCATGGGTGTGAATCACAGTTCAGCTCTGAGACCACTGCTGTTCATACTAGTGATGAACTACATTAGCAAACAGATTGGCAGGGACAGGCCAACAAAGTTGCTGTATGCAGATGATGTGGCACTGCTGGCGGACTCTGAGCAAAAACTTCAGTAAATAGTACGAAAATGAAATGCAAAATTGAAGGCACATGGGATGAAACTGAGTACAGACAAGACAGTTGTAATGGCAGAAAACAGTGAGAATCCGAAGAAGCTGATAACTGACATATAAGGGAAAACAGTGGAATGAGTTAACAGCTTCAACTATCTAGGATGGGTGGTTTAGGAGAAGGAAAGTACGAATGAGGAGGTCAAAGCTAAAATCAGAAGGGCTGCAGCCAACTGGGACAGAGCGTCAGGGGTAGTGTATGACAGAAGAATGCTAAAGAAGCTGAAAAGTAAGGTGTACAAAACAGTGGTGTGAGCACTATTACAGTATGGTACAGAAACCTAGGCAGTAAAGGCAGAGCAGTAGAGGAAGCTAGAGGAAATGGAAATGAAGTGCCTGTGATGAGTGTAAGATGCACATTGTGGGACAGACAAAGAAATGAGGGGAACACTCAGGAAGAAGATGAGGAAATGATGGCATTCAGCAAAGAGGTGGAGGTGTCAGTGATATCTTGCAACAGTCAGGCATGAGCGTCAGAGAATGTAAGAGAGTGGAAGTGAATAGGAAGAGATGGCGACAAATGACATGACACCCTGACCCCATGTAGAAAATGGGGGTTGATGATGATGATGAATCACTGCTAACTACACAACAAAAGTCTGCGAATCGTGTCACTCATAAAGGTATATCAATAATCCTTTGAGCTGTAATCCCACTATTGTGATCCAGATCCACATCTGCATATACTAAAAAATATGTAGCGCTACTGAGAAACAGAATGCTGTGGGTGCTGTAGAACATGGTGTGCAGTAGAAGAAGCATGTCCATTGTGTGTGCACCATGTGGGGGATCTAAAAAAAGTCCAGCATATCTCTGACTGTGTAAGGCAAAATGTAATGTCTCCCCCTTCAGTCAAGAGCACACAGAGCTACTACCTATGTCTAAACAGCAAAGGCTACACAGATGTCAGCGCAGAAAGCATACCCTGATACTAGTTAAAGTGTACAGATTAACAGAGGGAGAACAAGTTATGCATGGGGGTGGGAGAACAAAGACCACAGACTGTGTGCTATGTTAGGGCTAGTCATTTGTGGTATAAAAATTGGCTCTAGATGATTTGGATATGTCAACTAAAAAAAAAGGGCACGGGTATTTGTTGGTGCAATATGGGTTGAGGACACAACCTACTCCAACTTATGATACGGTCCTAATGGCAAGGTAAGTGCCCCTACTAGGCACTGTGTGCTCAACAAAGTCCAGCCACTTTGGATCAATAAACTACCGGCCAGCTGATATTCATTTGCCCATATTGGGTTTTTACCTAGGATAGTTCTACTGAGCAAAAGCTGGACCTAAAACCAATCAACCTGCCAAGTGTTGCTACACTGAATATAGGCTAACTACCAAAATGCAGTCTGCAAGTACATGAGATGGAGTGGAAGATACAGGACATTTTGTGTATCCAGGAGACAAAGTGGAAGTGCAGCAGAAATCTCTTGGCTTGGGATCTTTGTAATCTCAGCCTATGCCCCACAGAAATGCTGTGATAATGAGGAAGAGAGACAGCATTCGAAAAAATGAGGCAGATATGACACTGGGGGACAGGAATGCTTAAAATGGGGCACAGAGAACATGAATATGAATGAGAGGTCATTCTAGAGTCTGCCTGGCAACTGGTGGCCAACAAATGGTTTACTAAAAGAAACAGTCACAAAACATTACATATAAGAGTGGTTAGCATGCATTTCAGACTTTATTATACAAATGAAAGGGCATTAAGGTAAAACAAGAGATTGTAAAGTCATCCCAAGTGAAACAGTTGGCCCCCAACATGACCTACTGGTGGCCACAATCAGCTGCAATCACTGGTCAGAGAAGACTATAAGGTCTACAGAGAACAGCGGAAAAACTGAAAGTTGACTGAAGCAAAAGCACAACAGTTCAAGGAAATACTCCGGGCTCTAGTTCTCTGAAATAAGAGGAAACAGGTGGAACAAAAGAAGAATGGCAGCATCTCAAAACAGAAGACAACATACCAGATAAGCAAGTCAAGCCATGTATGGAATTAAGGTACATAAGGAGAGTTAGCATTGCAGTGCAGTGCAGAAGTCCAGGAAGTTATCACGAGAAAGGAGTGTAGGAAGAAGTGGGAGATACAAAAGACCGACCAAGATGGACCGTGCTTATTAGGAATATTGGTTGGCTACCAAACAGGCTACGCGAGCAGTCACAATGACAAAGAACAAGGTGTCAGAGAAACTCTACCATCTTCAGAAAAGTGACTTAGTAGATGGCAAAAAGAAGGCCTGTCAGGTTGCAAGGCAACCACAGAAGAATAAAGAAGACAGTCATTGGACAATAGTCAAAAGGGATGCAAAGAGCAATCTGTTCACCACTCCAGGGGACATCAAAAGCATCTATCTACTGGACAATATTAGCTATACCAATGCCTTCCATAAGCATGCTCAGACTTGTACAAATATGGACATTAAGTTCCTGGTTTTGGAACACGTTTTGTTGGATCCTCGAGGTGGTAGTTGGGAATCTAGATTGGAGTACAAAGAGTTGCTTTGGCAATTGAGATTAGATGCAGGGAGAGCTCCGGACTCAATGACAACATTAATATCAGCAGCATTTTAAAATTAAGGGCTGCTAGATTATAATCGCTTACACTTGCATTGGTTATATATATATATATATATATATATATATATATATATATATATATATATATATATATATATATATATATATATATATATATATATCCCCCCCACAACTGTTGACAAATATATGTGTTAATAGCATGGCATGTATAAGGTTGATAATGAACATTACAAATTTTTATGTGTACTATGTTTTTAAACAGGAATTGTTTATTTTATTGGTGGGAGGGGGTTGTCACATGATGCAATTTTGGCTATTTAAACGGTTCATTTACAATGTTGTGTGTTCTGATGAAGCCTGGTATTTGGACTGGGTGAAAGCGCTTAACTAAATTGTGTTCTATGGAAGACTGGTTTTGGAGAATTTTTATTAAAGCAGCATTTTTACTACCTTGGGGCTTGGAGATCGTTTGTGGATCCATTGTCCTGTGAGCCATGGTTCTTTGTTTTGGTTTGGTGCTTTTTGTGTACTTTTGGTATTACTGGTTTTGCCCCATGGCCGAAGGAGTGGATTCCAACAAATTTGTGGATACTCCAACTACTTTGAGGGACAACACCGAGTCTGCGGACAACTCCCCGGTGACTAGAAGTGAATTCAATCAATTCATTCTTTTGTTAACTCAGTTAACTGATAACTTACGAGAAAGGGTACCTGAAACATCTTCTGGTCTGCCGGGGAATCAACAGCAGCTTCCGGATGCCCAAATTACACGTAATGGACGTGCAACGACGTTTTCACGAGTGGTTATGGAAAGCGAGTTTCGTACGAGTGGTTCCAATATTCGTGAACAGCAAGCACAGCCAGCGATGGTGAACAATAACAACAACAAACCCTTGCAGGACTGTTGTGGGAATGATATTTCGAATAACATGAGTAATTTTAATTTTGAGACCTGGACTACTAAAAGATTTAATTTTAATAAAGGTACATTTATTCGTAATGTTAATAATTTTGATGATCGTTTCACTGTTTTTAGTGATAAATTACATGCGTTTAAAATTAACCAGTTGGAAATTGATTATCTGAAAGAATGTGTACAGGTTAACAGAGTCCCAAAGGGACTCCGGATATTTAAATTTCCAAATAATGTGAAACAGGATAGTACCTTGTATCAACAGCTGTGTGAGGTTTTTAATAGGGCCGGTATTGAAGTAATGAACTTAATGACACGTGATTACGAAGCCAAAAGTTAGGCCCTGTCGAAAGATTTGAATTCTGTTCATCACAAAATTTTAAATGACAATTTGGCAGGGAGAGAGAAGATTAAGTATGAGAATGTATTCAGGGAGGTAGACAATCACTGTGAGAAAATTATTTCTAGAAAATTAAGGAAATTGGAGAGGGATTTGCTGGAATATAGGGAAGGAAGGGCTTATCCCTTAACTAAAGTGTATCGTCCCTCCACTAAAATGGGTTATGTGTTTATTAATAGAACGGATGAAGGCCATTTTAACAACCAACAGTTGGCCAATTCTTCTGGCAGACCTCCAGTCCTGAGGAGAAGTGAGAGGTTAGCTGAAAAAGAGAGGAAACATTCGGTTCAGGATTTTCAATATCAGAGGGTGGGGAAGGGGGGGGGGGAGATACAGGGGGAGGGGTTGGAATTATGCCCAGAGTTAAATGTCTTGCCCATTGTTAGTGTAGACGAGATTTTGGTCAATGAACATGGAGAAGGACATGACCAAGAGAGTAGAATGTGTAAAAAAGGAAATTTTATTATTTACAATTTTACTGACATTCGTGTAACAGATGAGTATTTTGATCTTTTCTCCAAAGGGTTTCACTTTGTTCCTTCCCGCCCAGGGTTGACAAACACTATCATTGATTTAAAACTTTTTATCAAGCAATTAAATTTGAGTATTGTATTCAAAGGTCAGGAATATTCCCAACAGGAATTGTCAAGGAGGAGTACATTCGATCCCCCAACCCACCCATTTCTGAAAATATTTGAAGTACTTGTAGAGAAGGACATTAAGGAACTAAATTTTAGGGATGGTCCGAGTCACAATTTTTCTGAAGTAGATGAGTGTATTTTGAGGAGTTTGAATTAACAAAAGTGCAGGGTTATGAAACCCGATAAGGGGGGGCAGAGTGGTGTTGATGTATGCTGTGGATTACGACACTTATATGTACAATATTTTGCAGGACACTGAACAGTATGCTTTGGTTTCTCGAAATGAGATTAATCTAGCTTATGCTAAAATCAAATATTACTTATTGGATTATTTGTTGCAAGGGAGTATGAATGAGAAATTATACAACTTCTTATATGCTGACCAGCTTAGAATACCGATACTTTTCGGGATTCCGAAGACACATAAGGGGATCAGTAATAGGTTCATAGGTAGGTACTAGGCTATCGGCCCTAGGGCCAATACAAGCCTAGCCAAAAACTGTACCCTGGCTTTCGCCACCCAAGAAAATTGTTTTCCTGTGCCCCTGTCGAGCAGACCCACAGAAGTGAACCCCGGGGTGAATTTCCCATCCAATCATCAAGATTTTTCTTGAAGAGTGCTAATGAGGAGCTCTGTTTGACATAGATAGGTAGTCTGTTCCAGAGTATGGGAAGTCTCTGGGACAGGAATCTATCCCCTCCAGCATGTCTTGTTTATTGTGGTGACAAGGTTTAGGTCCCTAGAGCGTGTAGCTCGGAGGGATTGGGATTTCTTTAAGTGGAGCATGTCCAACAGCTCTGGGTTTGACACAGCTTTGCATGTTAGGCAGAGATCGCCCCTGAGTAGGCGATATGCGATGGAGTAAAGCTGTAGTTTTTTGAGACGGTCTGCATAGGGCATCTGTTTGAGGTCAGTAATCCTCTTTGTGAGATATTTCTGTGGTCTTTCCAGTTGTTGTAGATGTCTTGTGAGGTACATACCAAAAGGGGCGCTGTACTCTATAACGGGTCTAATGAGTGATGAGTAGAGGGGAACAATGACCACTCTTTTTCTGGATGAGAATTCTTTTGTGATGAGATGAGCCACGTAGAAGGATTTCCTGACTACTGTGGCGATGTGATTATCAAAGGAGAGACTACTGTCCACAGGTCTCATCACATTTTCGGCATTAAGTAGACTACCAGCTATGTGGTAGTTCATGGGTACAGAGTTTTTATCAAAGGGGATGACGATACACTTTTTGGCATTGAGCTTCAGGCCATGGCTTTGACACCAGGTATCTATCTCAGTGAGGCCCTTTTGTAGTTTGTCCACATTGTTAGGAGTTTCGATTATGGCTCCTAGTTTACAGTCATCTGCAAACTTTGTTAGCCAAAGACCTTCTGTGTTGGCCTGCACTTCCGAGAAGTAGATACCAAACAGGAGAGGACCCAGGACTGAACCCTGTGGTACTCCACTTGTCACTGGTCTGATGTCGGATTTGGAATCCGCTACTTTCACAGTGTGGGTTCTGTCCGTGAGCCAGTTGGCAACCCATCTTGTGACATAGGGATTTATACCTAGTTTAGTGAGCTTATCTATAATTCCAGAGTGGGGGATGGTGTCGAAAGCCTTGGCGAGATCTAGATAAGCTGTGTGAACCATTTTACCCTCATCTATGGCTTTGGTGACTGCTTCAAAGAAGTCAATCAGGTTTAGGAGACATGATCTGCATTTTAAAAATCCATACTGGGTAGGGTCCAGAGTTTTTGAGATTACCAATGTCTTTGTTTATGAGTTCCACGATGATACGTTCCATGGCCTTGCAGACCAGGCTCGTCAGGCTAATGGGGCGGTAGTTCCCGGGGTCCGTAGTGGCTCCCCCTTTGTGGAGTGGGATAACCGTCGCGGTGCACCATTCAGTGCGTATAAAGCCTGAGGTGAGGCTATGATTGAACATGGTACTTAGGTAGGGTGCCAGTTCATTCTGTAGTTCGTGTAGAACGCAGCCTGGGATATTGTCAGGTCCCATGGATGCTGTGTTCTTGGCTTTGGAGAGTGGGTTTTTTACCTGTGCAGCTGTGATTATAGGAACTTTGCATTCTTCCGGTATAGAGATGGGCCTAGGGGTGAGAGGGGGTAAAGTTAGCACTGAACCTATCTGCTAGGATGTTGGCAATATCAGTTGGTTCTGTATATTTAGTGCCATTGTGCTGTAACTCAGAGCAGATCTGAGTGTTCCCATTTAGATTCTTGACATAGCTAAAGAATGCTTTGTGGTTGTCTTTAGAGTCAGTGGCAATTTTGTTTTCGTAACTAGCTTTGGAGGATTTTATGAGGGATCTCAGCTTCTTACTGAGGTTGACCAGGGAGTTCCTCCAGTCATGGGATTTTACTCTTTTTTGCAACAGTTTCTTTCTTCTGTTGTAGAGTTTGTTTATGGCAGAGGACCACCAGATTGGCTTCCTTTTTTTTTTGAGGATAACATCTTGGTTCTATTAGAGATAGCATGATCCATGCACCGCAAGTGCTTATAAAGTGCATTTGTGTAGGATTCGGCAGTCATACCGCTATTGTCCGTCTGCATGGGTGTCATGAAGTTTGCCACTTCTGTGTTAAGAAGTGTGACGTTGGCTTTGGAGAAGTTTTTTATGATGGTTTCCCTAATTGGGGGTGGGATGTGGATGTCTAGGCTGATTAGTTTGTGGTCGGATCTGACCAACGAGGAATTGACCTCTGGTGTGGAACACTGGTTTCCCATGTTGGTAATGACCATGTCTAGGATATTGCTGCCCCTGGTGGGGTTGTGAATAAGTTGATCCAAGGCGTTGGAATTTATGAATTCTAGAAAACTTTGAGCAAAAGAGTTGGTACACGAGTAGTTTTCCCAATTAATGGTGGGGTAGTTGAAATCGCCCATTATTAGGGTGTTGGGTTGTACCCTAATACATTCCAGTGTATCAAGAAATGAGTGTGAATCCTGGGGCATGGTGGGGGGTCTGTAGCAAGCTACAATTTGGATTGTGGTCTTGCCCAGAGTTAGTTGCACTTGGATAATCTCGGATGCATTATGCTGTGGATATCCTTAATGAATATGGACACGCCTCCGCCTTTAGTGCTTCTTTCTGGGTTAGGTGGCCGAAAGGTGTGGTATGAATTGAAGCCTGGTAATGCAGGGGTGCTCTCTGGAGCTTTGAACCAGGTCTCTGTCACTGCACAAATGTCAATGTTCTCCATTTTAAGGAGTGCCTTGAGTGAGTGCATTTTGAGGTTTAGACTTCTAGCATTGAGCAGCATTACCCTCAGATTTTGCTTGCTTGCACCTGTTACAGTGGTGAATTTGTCATTTGAACCTTGCCTAAAAAAGGCACTATAAGGGTGGCAAGAGCCTTAGCCAGTATCCCAAATCCTAAGGGCGACAGGTGCAGGCCATCTCTGTCAAAGCATCGTGGACTGTCGATCATGTTGTCCCAGGCAGACAAATACTGGATCCCCTTAGAATGACTCCAGAAGCTTAGCCAATTGTTGAAGTCAATCATTTTGTCCTTGTACTGTGGTATCATTCTGGGTGATGGCAGGATGCTACTCAGGGTTAGGGTCATACCTGCCTGGGATACAAGATCGGAGAGTTCCTCCATGTCTCTTTTCATGTAGTCCAGGGAGGTACGTCTCAGGTCATTCACACCAACATGGACAATGACAGTGTCATATTTGTACTTATTGTGGAGTGACATGAGTGCATGCGTTATGTGGCGGATCCTGGCAGCTGACAGTAACTTTCTCCTTGTTTAGTCTAGTGAGTAGAACATCAGTGTGCCTGACTACAGAGTCACCTATGACTAGAGTGTTGGGTACATTGTTATGCCTTATGGGCTGTGGTTGAGTGGCATACTGAGTTTGTGGGCTGTGTGTCATTTGGGTTGTGTTGGGGGGGTGGAGTTTGCTAGCGTTTATGCTTTGGATGTCCCTGATGCTTGGGCAGGTTTTTATTGAGAGCCTCCGTGAATGTAGGTGTGTGTTTTGTGTTTCTGTGTGTGTGTTTTGGTGGTGTAGGTTTTGAGGGACTATGTGATAAGTGTGGTGTGGTGCAAGTGTTTACATTCTCCTCTTGACTGTCTAGTCCAGTCTTGGGTGAAGAAAGCTTTGCTTCCAGTTTGGCTATATAAGTGCATCTCTCACAGGTTGCAGTGTTGTGTGGTAGGAGACTAGGGTCGTCTGTGTACATGAGGCAATTGCTGCATTGCCCCAAGATGCCCAGATTCATCAGGTAGACAGGAGAAATCACTGGGAGCTGACCCTTAGACATGCCTGGATAAGTGCATATTTATTAAGTACTAAAATCTGCTTTCCACTAGACAAGTGAGGAAAGTTGAATGCTGTAGCAATTTGCAGCTTATGTAGTGCTTACAATGAGTTCTGAACAAGTGCGGAGTTCAAAGAAACAGATTTGAGTGCTGAAACTAGAAAACTAGCTAGATATAAGAAACAAAAGTAAGCTAGAAGGCTTCCCTCTAACACAGAAGGGCTTGGGGGCTCAGAAGCCTCCAAACAGTCTAGACCACTTAACAGGAAAGGCAGGAAACAAGCTTAATTTTTTTTTGTTCTCTTTCCCAGATGCTCTCTTTGTACACAGTAGGAGTGCCTGAAATCAGAATATGATCTCACTGCAACTCAGTTGAGTGAGCAAATGAGATGGGCCCAGAAGGAGTATCCAAACACAAATTTACAAGAGGGGCGGGCAGTTTCAAAGCCACTAAGATTAACACCAAAACAGAAACAGGGACGGTGGGTGGGAAACCTAATTGAAGAACAGTCTCAAAACTTCCAGTTCAGTTAATAATCATGCAATACAGTTAAATCAATTTAAATACTGTATTATTTGAAAAAAGTGCAGATAAAGGTACTTAAATTCTCTTATACGTCCAGTTGAATACAGCTAGATCTTAGCCAGCCAAAGCTGAGGTTTTAAACAGAAAATATTTCAAACTGTACCACTTAAATAGGCAAGGACAGGAAATCAAAGAATGGCTACCCACACCTGCAATTACTAACAAATAATAAAATTCAAGCAGCACTAACTGAAGAACAGAGTCAAAACTTCCAGTTCAGTTAATAATCATGCAACACAGTTAAATCAATTTAAATACTGAATTATTTGAAAAAAAGTGCAGATAAAGGTACTTAAATTCTCTTATACGTCCAATTGAATACAGCTAGATCTTAGCCGGCCAAAGCTGAGGTTTTTAAGCAGAAAATATTTCAAACTGTACCACTTAAATAGGCAAGGACAGGAAATCAAAGAATGTGGCTACCCCACACCTGCAATTACTAACAAATAATAAAATTCAAGCAGCACTAACTGAAGAACAGAGTCAAAACTTCCAGTTCAGTTAATAATCATGCAACACAGTTAAATCAATTTAAATACTGTATTATTTGAAAAAAAGTGCAGATAAAGGTACTTACATCCTCTTTTACATTCAGTTGAATAAAGCTAAATCTTAGCCTAGCCAAAGCTAAGGTGTTTAAGCAGAAAATATTTCAAACTGTACCACTTAAATAGGCAAGGATAGGAAATCAAAGAATGTGGCTACCCCCACACCTGCAATTACTAACAAATAAAATTCAAGCACCACTAACTGAAGAACAGAGTCAAAACTTCCAGTTCAGTTAATAATCATGCAACACAGTTAAATCAATTTAAATACTGTATTATTTAGTTAACGAGGACATTTCTGGTTTTCTTCCTTCTTATCCTCACTCAAGGAACTTATGGAAAGAGGGCTTCATTTCCAGGAAAGACAGGGGAGAGTTAAGAAAGGCACTTACAAAAGTGTGGTGCCTGTCATCAATGTTGTTACATGATAAATCGAGGGTCTCTGTATATTCCATCCAGGAAATTTAATATCCAAGCCTCCAAATATTTTAATTGTAGGACCAAGGGGGTGGTTTATATGGGGGTATTCATGAATTGTTTGAGTTTCTATATAGGGAAAACGGAAAGGCATCTGACTAGGAGAGTGTATGAACATATGTATGAGGTTAGTAAGGGGAAGGATACCAATGCCTTCCATAAGCATGCTCAGACTTGCACGAATATGGACATTAAGTTCCTGGTTCTGGAACAGGTTTTGTTGGATCCTCGAGGTGGTAGTTGGGAATCTAGATTGGAGTACAAAGAGTTGCTTTGGCAACTGAGATTAGATGCAGGGAGAGCTCCGGGACTCAATGACAACATTAATATCAGCAGCGTTTTAAAATTAAGGGCTGCTACATTATAATCGCTTACACTTGCATTGGTTATGTATATATATATTTTTTTTTCACAGCTGTTGACAAATATATGTGTTAATAGGTTGGCATGTATAAGGTTGATAATGAACATTACGAATTTTTATGTGCACTATGTTTTTAAACAGGAAATGTTTATTTTATTGGTGGGAGGGTTGATAATGAACATTACAATGTTGTGTTCT
>NW_025049077.1:0-30923 GCF_019279795.1 Protopterus annectens | reverse complement strand
TGTTTTAGCACTTTAAACCTGTTCTGCGCTTGTTTGCGCGAGGTGACGCATGCGCACTGGCAGTTAGCCTGTGGGAGCGGCGCGCAAACGGTGTGCGCTGGGATAAATCTTAATTGGCTAGCGGCACACATGTTCAGCTAATTGCACACAGTTTCAGCCTGTTTAACCGCTGCTTGGCAACGGGCATGCAGTTTGCAGCTTTTTAAACACTACTCAGCTACGGGCACTCTGTCTCACGGCAGCTTAGCTATCAGTACATTTCTGACTATTTTTATTCCTATGTTACTTCAAAATGCTCTATTTCATTCCATTTTACAAAAGGGAATACATTTACATTTGTACAATACTGTCAGGGGGCTTTTTAGTGCTTATTTACAAAAAAAAAAGGTTGCTGTAGGGGCTCGAACCCTGCCTGCCTACTCTTAGGGCGGCTACTCTACCGCTAAGCTATTATTTCTTGGCTTACTTTGCATATTTAGTTCTTATATCCTTTTCCACTGACTGCTAACTGTGATTGCGCTAGTAGCACACCCGCGCACACAGTAGCAAACATTTACGGGGTTTAACAAAAAAAAAAAGGTTTTAATTTACTTTTATGACATCTCTTCACTTTATACACTGATGGCCAGTCGGGGCATGTGTTGTATAGTGTGTTTATTCACATTTTCATGGCCTTTCTCGTGGCTGTTTACTTTCAGCCATTCTAGTCTTCCAAGGGTGCGGTTTCTTGCAGAGCTTAGCCTACAGACACGCCCCCTACTCTCTTACATGGACCGTGTAAGAGTTACTAGTGTGATTCAGCATGCCTCATGCACCTCATGCATATGCATGACATGCTGACATCACACAGTTTAACTGCAGCCTCCGTGTAAGAGTTATAACTCTTACACGGAGGCTTCCTGAATCTGGCCCATGGTCATTGCTGTGTTGCTTGACTGATGATTACACGTTTTTTATTGTGTATAATTGTGGCCTTTTCCTTTTTATGTGCAGTAATAATGCAAAACAAGAGATCAAAGCAAAGAAAGGATAACTTCAACTTCGAGGAAAAGCTCATCCTCATGGGATCCATTAGGACATGTGGGAAATGTCTGTTAAAGGGGCCTAAACAATCTGGGAAAACAAAAGCCTGGAATCAAGTTGTCCTGAGCATTAATACAGTGAATGGCAAAACCTGCACATTAACACAATGCAAAAAGAGGGCAAATGATATGGTAGGGCATGCTAGAAGCAAAGTAAGGCAGAATACAGTTGTTTATACAAATCCTGGGGGCTTTCAACAATTGTCCTGTTAACATCAGATAAGGAATACCTCCTCTCCATCTATGAGGATGACTATGACACAGAAGATAATGGCACTGCAATAATCAGAGGTGTGGACACGGACAGTTGTCAACATCTGCAGCAGCAGCACTCATCTGGTCTGGAAGGATTGTTTAAAAACAGTAACATATATTTATGTAGAAAAGGAAGGGTTACATTAAACATGACAATTACTATTAATAGGTGAGCCTTCTGCATCTGAAGAGTATGGAAAAGAAGGCAGTGCATGGTCAGTATTTCCCACAATTCCTTAAAAAGCTCCCAGTACTGTATGCTGTTTCTTTACTAGTAATGTTTTCAAATAATTTTTTACAGGGTCAGTAGAAGAAACAAACAGTTCCACTGTACCAATAAATTTGGAAGAAATCAGCAGGGGAAAGAATTTTGAAGATGATGATGACATAGTTATATTTATGAAGTAGCCTCAGGAAAGTAACACGCAGTCCACAGGTTTATTGGCAGGATCACACACCCAACAATATGTTAGTAACTCTGCAGGAAGTGATAGTGCATCATAAAGTCAAGCACATGCTGACATTGTACTCAATTATTTTACAAGAAGAACACCCCTGCATCTTTACATCAGTATTTCCAAATGCAAATAACAATTTGAGGATGATAGCATGCATTCATTGATAACAGCATCCATGATGGCACCTTGACAAAAAAGAGGTGGGTACACACATGAAAAACACAGACTGCCGAGCAGCAAATATACTGTGACATTGTTAGGATGCACTGCCAAAGAGAGTCATCTGGAAATACAGTCTTCCAGAGTATTAGTGAGTATTTCCAGAGTAGTGATAATGCTATGACTACACTGATGCATATTATGCTGCACACCGAAAATCCCTGGCTATCCCCATTCATACTCTAGCTATAACTTACCAGACTTAGTTATGAGTCAATCTTTGAAGGGGAATGGGAATAGTACAAGATATTGTCTGGACATGCAATTAGTTGTAAATAGAACAACAGATCTCATGCAGTTCACATCAGCATTCCTCTACACCTAGCAGAAATTCTCATTTAAGGTCTCACTCACATTTGCACAGTACTGTTAGATAAGTTTCTGCAGGATTACCTGCATCAAGTAGGTCACAGCAGTGGAACACATCACCATCCAGCTCTTATGACAGTCCATCTTCAAAATCACACCATCAGCTAGCCTATCTTTAGGAGATGTGTATGAATCATTTGATGCTGAACTACTGTGAATCAGCTGTGACAGTTTTGTAACTTACATTCTGACCTAGTAAAACATAGGTTAATGTTTAACTTGAATGGTTAAGGGGGGGGGGGGCTAGAACATTTTACAACTGTGTGGATTTTATACTTGCAATGGTACTGTTTACAACCTCAGGGAACTCTGTAAAGAAATCTGTATGACATACCACATTATTGCAGTCATTAACCCCACTGTACTATGCATTACCATTTTTACAGCTGGCAGTTACCTAAAACTTCAAATTAGTAATATACACATTTTCAAAAAAACTCCAGTTAGAAAACTACAGATTAAAATGAGTATCCTGCTCATGTAAACAAATACTGCTGTCATTTCACCCACACTACTGCACAGATGATGATATTTTTTTGCCTTGGAAGTCATAGATTATCGTGTGTGCCAAAATAAAATAATCAGGTGTGCAGTACCTCAGCAAACGCATATTTTAATCTGAGAATAAGTCACATATTATACAAACAATATGATACATTTTCATTCAAATGCAATGTACAAACTCATGTTAAATACTGAATTAACAGTTTTTACTAACTATACCACATGAGCACATTCACTATATGCATACTTAAGTGTACCATCTAAGCAGAATTAATTATGCAAAACAGTTAAAAATTGATCATTATTTATATGATGCCTTACAACATCCTTGAACAGGAGTAGGTGAGTACTCAGGCATGACTTTTACAAGCAATAATGTGAAGTATAAAAAAGTAAATATTAAAAAATTATGTGGATTGACAGGTGAACAGTGACAGCTGACCATGCACCCCTCAGCATAACCCACAGATTTCACAGCATGCATCAATTTTACTTTATGTGTCATTTCCAATAAAGGAAACACTAACCTGAATGTCATACTCCACAGTTCTGGACTAGATGCCACCTCCTTACCTGTGCAGCTATATGCTGTGCATGAGCCTACATCATAAGGTTGATTACTTCTGCTGCTCTCTGGTTATCATTACACATGCTTGGTGTGGAACCAGGAGCTGCAGTGACAGCATGGATCACTTCACCACCAGTTTGGTACATGATCATGTTCTGTAGAATGCAACATGCAGTAAACATCCTGTACGTAGTAGCTGGGGTTATACTCAAAGGCAAACCCAGCCTAATCCAGACACCTGCAATGGCTCTTCAGGAGGCCAAAGACCCTCTCATTGACAGCATGGGTTTTGGACAGGAATGTGTGATAGGTCTCTTCTGCAGCTCCACTTGGATTTCTCACTGTTATCATGAGTGGATAGCCAGCATTGCCTGAAAGACCAAAAAAAAAAAAAAAAAACCAATAGAGAAAGAAAGGGGTATATCTCTCAGCTGTGCAGATTTTAGCAGAATGTCCAGATTTTTGCCTCGTATTTTGGTCCATTTTTCATAAAATTGTGGTTTTCCGGCAAACTAGTGGCAAATCATTTAAGGCTGAAGTTAGAGAACAATGACAGATATTTGAGTTTCAGGCTTCATACCCATCAGAAAATTCATGCTAACACAAAACCTGTTATTTTATCAACTTTCTGTTTGTAAGAGCAGTATTTAAAAATTGTCCCAATTGGCTTTGTCCAGATTTCTTGTTCAGAAGCCCATGAGATCACCCAAAGTGTCCCAGTCTGCTTCTGGAAGGTTCCTGTGCCATGTATTGTGAGAGCTATATATATATTAGTGTCTGCAGGACTAGGAAGTCTATCCATTTCTCCAGGACTCCTATGAGGGTCCTACATACCCACTAGTACCCCTATAATGTCCCTGTCCACTCTGAATCTGGTATTTCCTGATATCAACGTTATAGTGAGTTACAACCTGCCTATATCTCCGCCTTCGCACTGCTGGGTGCATTCATTTTTGGCTTGGCCAATACAAGAAACTTACATATGAAAATAGCAAGGCTAGCAGCAATTAACAGCATTTTCACAGTTTGCAAAGTAGATAGGGTTGGCAAGACTCTTTTAATATAACATATCTGCAGATGGCACAGAGAAATGGCAAAATTCCACTATGAATCACAAATGGGTGAGAGAATGCTTCACCGGCATATGCTGTGTTACATAATTCCTTCTTTCTATCTTATTATGAGTTCATTTGATGATGCTCCTTTGAGGTCACTGTTCATTAGCGTAAGTGTCCTCTATGAGTCACGGATTGGCTGTGCTCATTTTCAGACAGAGCAGATAGTCTTAATGTATCCGCATAATGACTATGAATATCACTCAAATAATGCATACTCTGGAGATGGAGAAGTAGCTTACTTTGCTACTGAAGAATTTCTTTCAGACTGCATAAGATCTTCATCCAGTGTAATGACAACAAAAGAATTCAAAGACAAAGAGCACCCACATACCAACAACAACAACAAAAAAAACACATAGAATACAACACTGCAAAATAAGACGTAACAAATGTAGAAATGTCTGTTTGGATGGTTAAAGTCCTGATACCACTCAATAAACTATCGACAAGTATTTTTTTTCTTTTTAATACATTGAATAGCAAAGGGGAAATTGATTCCTTTCAACCATGTAAAACACAAGCCTGTTATGTCAGAGCCCTTAACATGTCTGCAATATTGGCAAAATTAACTTAAAATTAACTTTTTTACACTACAAAAATCCCCTTGCAGAATGAAAATTATACAACAAAAAGGCATATCATTGCCTGACACTTAAATGTAATTTCCTTTCACTGATTTCAGCTCTCAAAAACAGCATCTTATACCTATTTTTAAAATGTATCCAATGAGAACTCCAAAAAGACATGAGAATCCTACAACTCAGTAAACATAACATGCAAACTGATAGTGACTAACATAGAAGATTGTGATTCAGTCTTCATTTGTAAAGAAATTCAACTTGAGATTGAAGTTCAATAGGAGAATCTTGGAGTGCATGTTGAAAGCGCATAATAAGGGTTCCTGATCAGAGGCCAGATCATAATTCATTGTAGTGCATGGTTCTTTATTAGTTTTATGTACTACTAGTTACAGCAAGAAAAAAGAAAGTGCATGCCCATAAAGTGTTATACTAGCTTTAATAACAGGTGCAGCACTTCATGTATTTATTTATTTAGTTACCATTTGTTAACCGAATTAGTCCAGTTGAGCCATGTGGCCTGTTTTCAGTGGAGACCTGAGGAGAAAAGCTCCAGATAATACAAAAAAATTTACAATAACTATTACAGTATTTCCTTAATACAGGAAATTAACAGAATTAAACAATATTCACACAGTAGAGAAAAGTACAAAAATAGATACATAAAAATACTGAATTCATACATAAAAATAACAGAGTAATCAGGTGTCTACTGTATACAAGATTTCTTTTTTTTCAATTGCATTACACTTGAGATACAGCTGAATCCTTGTGGATTTTAAAAATAGTGTTTTAACATTGGTGTAATAGACATTCTCACATCTTAAACCACTAGTAGTTATTGAGTGAGGAAGTGAGTGTTTAGGATAAATATTATAGAAAAGGGGGAGTTGTTACTTCTGTAACAGATTGACAAGTTAAAAGGGGTGGGGGTTATGTAATGAAACAGGTACTTGTGTTCATGGGGGATTTTGGCATGAGCAGATTCTAGAGTTCAGGAGGAAGTTTTTAACTTCAGCTTTGAAACAGGGAGAGCTAGGGATGTTACATATATTTATGGGCAGCCTGTTCTAGGCTAAGGAGACTGAGTGTCTATAAAGGAGTTTCCCTATGTTTTTGTGAGGCTTGTAAATACTGAGTAGGTTCTGGTCAGAGCTGCGAAGTGGGCGGGCTGGGGTATAGAGAGATACAAGTGAAGAGAGTGTGGGGCAGGCTGAGGGTTTGTTTAGTAGGAAGTGAGTAAGATGTAGCTGGGAGAGGAGAAGGAGCTGGGGCAATTCTAGCCATTGGAGTTGGTTTAGGGCAAGACAATGATGAGATTTGTATGGTAGATTTGTGGCAAATCTGGCTATGTTGTTGCAGGATTGTTCCAGTTTGGACAGGAGGGATGTCTGGACATGAATAAGGATAGGGGAGCCGTACAGAAGGGAAGGAAGGAGAAAGGCTTGAACAAGGGTTGATCTGGTTTTAGGTGCTAGAACATTTTTATTTTGGTACAGAAGGCCAAGTTTTTGGTCATTTGTTTTGATACTCTGTTGTATATGAATGGCAGATTTTAGTTTGTCATCAATTATTGTTCCAAGTAGTTTAGTGTTGGGATAAGGAGAGATTGGGGTTTGATTGAGAGACAGCATGGCAAAAGTGGATTTATGGTGGGAGAGGGTTTAGGGAGGAAAAGTAGTCTTAGTCTTTTTGGGGTTAAGAATGATTTGATGTTCTGTCAGCTATTTTTCTACAGATGAAAAAGATTGTGTTAAAGTATGAAGGTTAGGAATGCTGTCAGAGATAGAGATGATTGTAAAGTCATCAGCATACTGAATAATAGTAGAGGAGGTACAGGAGGAGTGTAGATTATTGGTGAAGATGTTGAAAAGGAGCGGCCCTGGGATTGAGCCTTTGGGCCACCTGTTTGGATAGGAAGAAAAGGGGAACTGGCAGATTCACTTAGCACTGTCAGACAGCAGCACAATCTGTCAACTTTTTTGCTTATGAATTCTGGACAAATGCAATAATAATGAGGAGAGGGAAAATTATCAAAACAATATTCAATTAGACATGCATCCATGAGGTACGCTTGTTAAATATTGTTCTAATTAACTTAAAAGTTAATGGAACAACAGGTGCTGCATCAATATGCAATTCCTGAGCAAATACCAAATATGAAACACTAGTGACTGATAATATTGGCTGACTGTAATCCTTAGTAATTTAAAAGAAAATCAAAGATTTTATGAGCGACAGGACAAAAATATGAGGCAGTAATTGGAATGTTGTGCAAAATCAGAGACAGCTGAGAGATACAGAAATTGAAAATGAAGTGCCCATCTGGCTGAAGATAAAACAACTTCTAAAAGCTGTTGGACACTTCACACCCCCACACCCTTTGTCTATAAATGTGACAATGTAAAGTTCTAACAACTTCTAAGGGCTGTCTTTCCTTCTGTTATTGTATATTCCCACCTGGTGCTATTCATAACATGTGACACACTCATAACAACATTCAGGGATGCACAACAAAATTTGTTAAGCACCCCTAAGTGATGTTACAGTAGCATCAAGTGATAGGGAAGGGCTTAACAAATACTGAAGTATCATCACATTGTTCTGGGCACTACCAGGTTTTAACTCAAATGTTTCACTCCATTCCCAAACAATATAATTTGAAGCACAAGCATAAATACTTCTCAAGTGGTGAAACTGTCTCAAACCATGAACACATAAACTCCCATTTGAAAATTCTAAACCTGCGAATAGAAAAACATGAAATAAGTTATAGTTGTCTCTATTTTAAATAGAAGCTCTCTGAAAGGTAATCTGAAACTGAGCCTGAGAACTCACACAAAAACTTTTTATTGGGTCTAGTAGATCCCATGATTATTCTCCTCACATTGTAGCTGAAATCCATGACCAATAAATATGTTTGTATGTTGACTTTAAAGTGAGACACAAATAACTGAAACCTCCTTTTTTCATGAATAGAAGCATAAATTGCTGCTAGACATTAAAGAGTATCTATTCAAAACAAGTCTAAAACAATCCCTGTACCTGAAAAGAACACAGTGCTAGCAAATGAACATATAGCCCTGTCGTCAGGAGTCAAGTAAAAAATACCAGAACAGGAATCCACCCCTCCAGACAAATAAAGCTGTCCCTCTATTTTTTTTCAAACAGTGCCATATTAAAAAAAGAAACCAGAAAGGGTATCCAATAAACAAACTGTGTCATGTTGAAGAAGCTGACGTTACTCTAAAATGGTTATTTCTCTAAGCAAATTTACCAAATTGTTAAGATTAATAGACTGGACAGAAGCACTGTTCTTTTTATCTTTCAAAAAACTTATGACCAAATATAAGACATTGGCTTTCTTAAAATGCCTTACCCATCTAAGTGTTGTAGCACCCTTGTTATCTTCCAAATTTCCCAAAATCAGCATTAGAAAGTAACATCAATTTACACACATAAAGCCTGAAGAGCAGAACCCATCTGATCATAAGAATCCATGGCATAAGATGATGTAAACACGACTCAGAATGCAAATCTTCAACTGAAGGAAAAGCAGCAAGTACTCCAGACCTTGAGAAATAAGAAGCTCTGCTATGATAGCAACAGTAGCATGAATTGCATGCAGAAAATATGTGCCCCCACATAAATGGGAAAGTAAGTATGACTTTGTGTTATGACCAGAAATCTCACTGTTATAACATCTCTTCTTAGTACATATATTAGTTAAATGATCAGTATGACCAACAGTCATTGTCATTTAAGTTGTCCATGGTAAAACAAGATAATTGCAGTCATTTACAAATGACTATTTGGTAAATGCACCAATGCATTTTAGAATCCAAACCAACCCAAATTTTCCAACCAACTAGCTGAATAAGTGTGGAGCCAGCTGTGTCTTTTGTCAGCACATACAGGAGGGAGACGTGTTTCTGCCCGTATTTAAAAAAAGAGATTAAAACCAATGCAGGAAGTGACTGTAACTCAATGCAAGGCTAGCTGCAGTGACTGTGAAACATTTTATGTGGGGAAAATGCTCAATGGACTGAAAAGAAAGATTTCTGGACATCTTTCTGAAATTAGAGCTACGTGCAAGAATAACGCAGTGGCTCAGCACCTGCAGCTACACAAAAGACACACTGGCTTTAATTTTCAAATTGCTGACCATATGGACCTTTTGGAACTGGATGGAAACATCTCTAATCTTTTAGAAAAATGTGAAGTACTGTTGCAGTCATTAGTGTGGCCGCCTCACAGCAAGAGGTTCTCCGGTTCGATCCTCGGCTGGGGTGCCTTCTATGCGGAGTCTGCATGTCATCCCTGTGGTCGCATGCTTTTCCTCTGGGTGGTCCAGTTTCCTCCCACATCCCTAAAGACATGCTGTAGGTTGATTGGACACTCTAAATTGGCCCTAGATGTGAGTCTGTGTGTGCGTGTGTGTGTGTGTGTGTGTGTGTGTGTGTGTGTGTACCTTCTGTGGAAGGTTGGGTGCCGGGATGGCAACTCGATACCATAAAACTTCACTGCCAATCATGAGCGGACAAGGTGATCCACTGTGGCGACCCCTAACCGGGAAAAGCTGAAAGAAGAAGAAGAACTGTTGCAGCTGAAACTGAACTCCTTCAGAAAACTGGGGCTTAATTATTATTGTTCCATAAAAAACATACTAGATCTCAAAAAACTACCCCACTGTTTAAAAGACTGATATGGGACTGACTAATGCTGACATTACTTGCTTATATTGAGTTTAAAAACAAATATCAAACACTGTTTACTTATTTTAGCACTGACTTACAATGTTATAAGGACATACTTTAGGTGGCTCATATATACATTAATCATTTTTGATTGCTCCACATTAAATGCGACTTTAGATTTTAAACAGAACACTTTTGTTACTATTTTTTCCATTTAGGCAGTGAGCGCCTGATAGTGCACACAATGTGCACGAGCCCAGTCTTCTTTTCTTCTTTTTCTTTTCTTTTCTTTTTTTCGGTTTTAAAGGTTGCAATTACTCTTGAGTACAGTCTTACACTCTCAAACTAATTGTTTTCTTAGTTAGATGCCACACTAACAGATTCCCATGGCCTTAGTGCTTTATTTTTAACATTTTTCACTGTATTTCCAGCTTAGCAATTATTTTTATGTTTTTCATCCTACTTAGGTTTTCAGTTGTTTATCTGTACAAGTGTTCATTCATATTATGATTTGTTTTTGACACACAAACCTAACGATACGTGATACTAAAGCAATCTTTGTTAAAAGTTGTATATTAATTAATATTTTTTGTTAGTCATTTTTAGTTAGTTTCCTAATTAATAAGGTTTTAATTAGTTGTTTAGACTATACAAAGTGTTAATAAACTGGTCTTGGATTATAGTTTGTCTCTAGCTTTCTAGTTTCAGTTTTAGTTAGCACAGCCTCTGATTACACTATGGTGTGAAGGGGGAAGGGGGACTTGGCTAAAGGAACGATTTTAATGGTTATATTGCTCTTAATAGAACCATCCTCTGTAACTACTCCCTTCCTCCAAACGGGTCTATATTATAACATCGAATTCTACAAAGATCGAATGTTATAATATCGAACCCTAAACACCGAAATCCGAAAACATAGAACAGTCAGAATAGCGAATTTTTTCCCAGGGAAAACATTTGCTATTCCGAGAAACATACACACAACACAAACACACACAAAAAACAGCAATCCACACACATACACTTAAAATCCTACACCTAAACCTAAACTAAACTTTACATGCACTACTAGCTATCCACTTACCTTAACCCAACCCTAAGCCTAAGGTCCGTCACTATCGCACACTCTCTTCACCTGCACCCTAACCCTAAATCACCTAACCCGCCCCCTAACCCTAACCTACACACAATCCCACACTTACCTGACCCGCGCCTTAACTCTAACATCCACACAACTGCACACTTACCTGACCTGCTCCCTAACCCTAACTCGCCTAACCCACCCCCTAACCCTAACCTACACACAATCGCACACTTACCTGAACCCAACCCGTAACGTTCCAACATATTGAATGCTGAAAACAGTGAAGCCACAGCAATGGCCCACCAAATTCTTTGCCTGGGAAAGAATTTGGTGTCCTGCACCTTCGCTGTTTTCAGCGTTCGACATAACGGGGTCGATATTATAACATTCAATCTTTGTAGAATTCAATGTTATAATATAGACCCGCTCCAATCAACCTGATTATATATAAATAAGGAATGTTTTTGATGCTTTTCATTATACTCAACAAGAATTGCTTGTTTGTGTTTCAATAAAGGGTGTTCCATTTTTAAATCAACTGTGGACTACCTACGATTTTCTATTTGATTATTTTGGAGCACATATTTTATAGTTATATTTTACAGTTTGATTTTTATTAAGTGAGCTAAGTGCATAACATAATTTAGGAAGTGGACATCACACCCTCCACACTGCAAAGTTTCTATTTGTTTTTTTTTTTTTTTTTTTATTATTTTAAATACCTTCTAACTCCACTGCAACCTTCTGAGCTCTACATTTGCTGCCTGCTGGAAAAGTATGTATGCTTCCACTCATGCTCAACCTCCAGACCTTGCCATTAACTCTTTGCAGCATGGAGCTCACCCATCTCTTCATGTTAGTATTGGAGCAAGCATAGGTGGTCTCTATCCCCCCAGGATAGCAAGCCAGCATCAGCAACTCACTCCCATCTATCTTCCTCTATCACCTGCAGTGCCCATGCTGGTAGACAAACCCAGGTCATCTGTGGTATAATAAGGGCTTTATCCCTTTCTGCCATGGGGCCAAACTGATTTATTGTCAAAAAACAAAAAGCAAACAAAAAATCTGTCCATGACATTACATTTTCTTTCAGGTAAAACATTCCCCACATCTGATAGCTAAAGCCAACAGTTTCAAAATATAAATCAGTAAATCTTTCAGTTCCCAATGAATAGTATAATGAATAGCTACAGTGAGCACACACAAACACACACACACACACACACACACACACACACACACACACACACACACACACACAGGCAAATGATGCAGCTAACAAATTTAACACAAAGCATCTGTCATATGACAGAATATCTGGAAGCTTCCACTGAAGCTGAAATAAAGGTATGTCTCTGAAATACTATATGAGAAGGACATATACAAGAAGAAAGCTTTGTGTCTATGATGACACTTCTGACCTAATTCCTTTTTAAAAGGAATATTGAAAATTCCCAGATGCTTCAATAGCTACACACAAATAACAATTCTCTTCTTGAACTGAAACCAACTCTGTGAGCTTCCTGCTCTCCAGGAATACAGCAGGTAATGACTGAGGGGACCTGTCTTTATATTAGGCTTAACAGAATGAAGAGCCATGGTGCAGCTGTCCTTCACAGGGGGGTGGGAAGGATTTGTGCACACACTGGGACACTCGCGGCAGTGTGAACTCTCTCGTGGAGGCTTGAAAGACCACCTGTTATGTTCTGAGGAGAGGAGAAGGGTTGCTTACAGTGAACACCTCTTGTGGAAGTGAGGGGATATCTGTTGCAGCCCATTCTATATCTTTTCCTGATGACTAGCTCAGTGTATGTAGTCAGGGCTGCACAGAAAATAAGAAAATGGCAAACTGCCCTTGATGTCTTTCAAAGTGATGGTTCCTCCTAACTGACCCTTTACCCAGTGAAGGAAAAAGGATGGGGTGGTTAATCTGAGAGCTTCTGAATGGCTGACAGCAAAGGCAAGAAGCTGCAAAAAACAAACAAATAAATAAATAGATGAGATGTATGACCATTTGCATGCAGAGTAACCTTAATATCAATATGTCATACACCAGCAGGTTCTGCCATCTTTTAATTTCACCCAAATAAGTTGGATTCCTTTAGTTAGAACATATTCACTAGTCTTCATGAAAATATAATATATTTATATATTCTTATTATTTTATCTTCATTCGCCTTTCTATAATTATTGCCAAAACCAATACCTTATTTTCCCAACTGTATCATTTATTTGCCACTATTTTAATCTAATGCTTTATAAAATTGTTGTCTCTAGTTCCACTTCATTTCCATCATTCATATATGCATACAATACTATAACACATACCAATACTTCCAAGCATCATTTTTAAAAATGATGCTGTCAAAAGCCAGATAATGTTTTGCATTAAAAAATAAATGTAAAGTAGCTTATTTTAAATTGATCCATCCCTTTCCCTACCTTTATATTTCATATATCAGTGTATTCATCTGTTTTTTAACAGGACGTCTGTCTAATGGAAATCTCTACAAAAATTTCCATTTATAAATTTCTCTATCTACTCCTTGCCTTCTAAAAATAGCTTTTTTATTTCTTCTAAACTTTCTGACGCATCTACCAAATTAAATTAAATTTCTTATGCATTAGATTTCGATTGCAATATTTTCTTTTCAGTTGCTTCCTTTCTATTCTCCTTCATAGTTTTTAATAAAGTAAAGCACTTTTTTAACATTTTTTTTATCAACAGACCCTCCCTGTCTGTAAATATTTTATTTACTACATAGTACATTTTGAAGGAAAGCAAATGATCCACAGAATGCAATAGTCCCAAGTCCCATTTTTTTGTTTCTCATTTTACACAACTTATTTTATTAATTGATTGATTATTTATGATATTGTTAACATGGTAAGTAAACCAGTGTAAAGACTCTTTACAGGAACACACTAGGATAATAAGCAACCAACAGAAACAGTGTGACATTATGAAAGTAAACATTTACAAAGCTGTGCATTAAAACATACTCAAAATGAAACAGATATCAATATTTAATGTGAAGTTAATTATAAACACATTGTCACAGTTGTCTGTGCAAAATGTCTGTGTGGTATCTATAGAGCATAAATGTAGTGAGGAGAATCAGTAGCTATATGGTGAGTAGGGTTTATTACAGTTGTTTGAGCTCCAAGTACTCAAAAACACTGTCTTGTAGCCATGGAGTCAAGCAACTTTTAGATTGTGTAGGCTGCTGCTGATGTTCAAACACAAATATGAGTTTGAGCAAGCAGCTTTAGGAAGGGAGCAGGAAGCCAGGTTTAATATTAGGAAGCAGGAGAAAGACTTTAAGATTATGGACTGACAAGGGAGTGAGAATGACTGGGAAGGGAGTGAGAATGGAATTTTAAGGATAGGAAATTTGGGTATAGGGAGGGGTCAGACATTTTAAATTTAGAAAATGGAAAGAGATAAAGAGTGGTGGGGATTTTAGGGTTTAGAATTAGGGCTCTAGTAAGGCTGTGGAAGCTAAGAAGTTAAAGGAGATTGAGTTAGTGGAAGTTTGTGCACAAGCTTATTCAAGCAAGTGGTAGTGAGCAAGTATATCATGAGCTTATAGCATGTGGGCTGTTTTGATAGGATGTGAATCAGACTGACAGTTTGAGAAAATAGAGAAGCAAGAACAGAATAGATGAAAGAACTGTGAGGAAGTAGGAATGTGAAGGTGAAACAGTAGGGAGCAGAAAGTTTACTGAAATTAACAGAGTAACCCCGTCTCCTTCAACTTCCTCTAATGCTGTTTTGCTGTAACCCTTACAGAATACATCCCTCACCCTAAGTATTTTATTCTTCCCTCACCCTATCTGCATCCCTTTCAGTTTTCAAACTAAATTTATTTCTGCGCATATGAATACAACACCATGCAATTTTAAAATTCTCTGTCCAAAGCACAAAAAAGGCTTCACAGAAATTTACTCAGTACCTGTAACAGGTAATAATTCAGTTGGCTGCATACCAAGAGTATAGTCATGTGTTCAGTCCACCTATAAATGCTCATCCACATCACATTTCAAACAAATATGCTGACATTGCTTAGAAGAATGCCATAATTCTCAACAAGTAGGACATATTTCCCTTTGGACTGTAGCCCTCCAAACGAGCAAAGGAGTCACATAAATAACTAGATTTCGGTTGTCCCTAATTCTTCACAATAGCCCTATGAGTCTGTGCAGTTACTTTACTTGGTAAATGTCCAATATGCTCATCAATGTGTTTTAATTTAATCCACACTTCCCATGGGCCTATCCATCCATCTATCCATCCATCCACACACAGCCCCCTTTTCTCATTTTTGCATATGGGATTGGGGTGTCACTTCAATAATGATAATTATCTAGAGCCAATGTTGGATAAGTGTTTTTTATCATCTAAAAAAGATTCACATAGTTCAGAGAAAAACTTTTAACCATCTTAGCCATTAATTCAGCAGTATGAAACTACACTGTCACTTTATGTTTACTATTAAAGTTTTTTACACTGACAGCGTAAATATTCCAAGTAAAGTCAATTTTCTTGTCACCCAAGATAGCAGTAAAACTGTTACCAAACAAGACCAATAACCAAACAAACAATAATGTTAGAATCAGGCGGTCATCAGCCAAATGTTGTCAAGCAATAATATTTTATTAAGCACTTTCATCCTATTATTAGGACTTCATCAGAATAACATAATATCTGACTCTAGCCTTCACAGTTCTATGTAAAGAAGTTACTATATGGAAGACCCGGCTCCATATCCTAATTCATTTATTATCAAATAAATACTTAAAGAAACCTATCTTTCTTACACAAGAAAAATGCAAAATATAAAAAATATATAAAAAACATAACATTTAACATATTGTATATAAAGCTTTACATTTTAAAACAGAAAGAACAACCCCTTCCATACCTTAATACTATTGAAAACCTCTTACTAAAAAACTGTCATTAAATTACAATTTCAAAGCATTACATTTCAACAGTAGATGAATAGATAAAAAGTCATTCAGACATGGAGTGTTGTTAGCATTTAACCTAAGTTGCCACAAAAGATCTTTGTGTTCTAACTTTATTTGCTATTCACCTCCCCTAAGGTTGTGAACAATATTTTCTAGTATATAGCATACCATTCTAGTATATAGTATACCAAACTGAAACTTGCCAAACTGTACACAGCAGATAAAATGTTTGTATAATGCATTATTAATATTCCTGTCTTTTAAGTCATACAAGTGCTTGTAAATCATTTTATGCAGATTTCCTTCAGTTTTATCGACATAAAATGCAGGACAGATCAAAGACTTCGTCAAATAGGCTAACCTCCTTACTTTGACGTTTCCTCCATAAAAAATGAATTCTCAATCTTGTTCCATTTTCTAAAACAATTGTGTCGGCCTCTAAAATATAAAAACACTCTTTGCAAAAAACATCCCTTTCATTTGTCTGCCAGAACAGTGTGTAATATTCTAGTCCACTTCTAAAATATTTTTTGCATTACGTGCCATCTTGTATGTAAATAATGGTTCCCTGCCTAATATTTATTTATTTATATTATTTATTTGACATTTGTTAACTGGGTTAGTCTGAGTGGGCAAGAAGCCCTTTTAAAGCAGATGCCTGAGGAGCAAAGCTCTAAAACATCAAAAAACTTAAACAAAACATATACAAATAAAGAGTGCAACTATTAGTAATAACAAGGAACTCATATAGTATAGCAACAGTAAACAGACTTCTAAACAAAAACTTATAATAGCTACATACGCACACAGAGTAGGAGTGCAGTAAACACCAGACAATTAACAAGTTACCATAACATAGCATTAAAAGAGGTAAAGGAGGAAAAGAAGATGAGGAGGGATAGGTCAGGTTGGAGTAAGGTAGGGACCACATATTCAGCATGTAATCTTTTAGCATTTTTTTTTAAACTGAAACTGCTAGTGTTAGCTCTTATCACTGGAAGATGTTCATTCCAGGTGTTTGCAACTGAATGACTATACAGAAGTTTACTAATTTGTTTCATGGGCTTATAGACTTCCAGAAGATGCTGGTCTGCACTGCGGAGACAACGTTTGGGAGTACAGCGAGAGATTAAGGCAGAGAGAGCAACAGAGGGAGGAATTAGCTAGAATAGAGTGAGTGAGGTAGAGTTGTGGAAGTAAGAGTTGCTTTTGAGCTTCTGGCCATAGAAGATTTTGTAGGCCAGTGCAGTAGTGGGAGCGGTAGGGAAGATTTTCAGCAAATCTAGCAATTTTATTATGGGCAGATTCAAGTTTGGCCATGAGGTTGGTTTGTAGATTAATGAATATAGGTGCAGTGTAAAAGAGAGTAGGCAGTAGAAAAGTTTGTGCCAGAGGATGTTTTGTGTCGTTAGTCAGGTATTTTTTACTCCTATATAATAGTCTAGTTTTTGGTGTGTTTTTTTTTTTTTGATGGCCTGTAGAATATAAATGTCAAACTTAAGTTGGTTGTCAAACACAACACCAAGGTGTTTAGTATGATTTTCAACTGAGATAGTAGTATTATTGAGAGATGTGACTGAGAAGGTGTTTTCACAATGTTGTAGATATATATTTTTTTTTTTAGGATTAAGTTTTTTAGGATTAGGATCAATAATAAATTGAAAATATCAGGGTATACCTTAAATATATCTGAATTGTTGTTCACTACGTTTATGCTTAATTTTGGTTGTATATTTACTACATTCCAGAATTATAGCTCATTCATATTTCTTGTTTGGAATAATTGATTCATTCTCATGCATACTAGCATTCTTATCCAATCCTACACCAAACAGAGGTTTATATTTTCATCCCCTTTCTCTTAACACTTATTCCTTTAAATTATAAATGAATTCCTCTGGGTACCTTCTATAAATGAACATTTAGAAACATTATCCGTTTCTTTAAGTAAATCATCCTTATTAGAAGTCATCCTTACCACCCTAATGTATTACCTTTTACTAAGCTATTATTTTGGGCCAAAGGGTGGCAGCTTGAAAAGTGAAGATAGGTGATACTGAAGGTGGGTTTCCTGTAAATTGTGGATTTAAAACTATTGTCTGTTACTGTAATCAAAGTGTGAAGATAATTTATACTAGTCCAATCTACATGTTAAGTGAATTTAAGAAATCGAGTGATATTATTCAAATATTTCAGAAATGTATCAATTAAACCAAAAGGCCCATCCCATAAAATAAAAATACCATCCAGGAACCTTAGGTAAAAATTAATGCACCTAAAAAATTCACTTTTAAAAACATAAGCTCTTTCTCAATCCACTGGAACCAAATTGGCACAAACTGGGGTACAGGCAACACCCATCGCTACTCCCTTGATTTGTTTAAAAATCTCACATTCAAAGTATATAAAATTGTTATTTAGAACCAAAGATATTATTTCTACAATGAAATTTAGTTTATCGCTAGACAAATTTTTATAGTTCAGCAAACTGTTATAAAACATTTCTATTACTATTAAACATTGCTGTTAAATATGCTGTTATGCTCACAATAGTCTAATGGACTAACTGAAGCTATGACTGCTTTTACTCCATAAACTGTTTGCTGTTAAATATGATGTTATGCTTACAAGGAATTTGGCTGGAGACTTGTGTTATGTGATGCATACAACTACAGTAAATAATTGCTACACTCTCCATAATTTCCCTACCTCTGAGCTTACCTACCTAACCACTGATTGTTCTTCACACTCTTGCCTTCTTCCTTCTCCTTGGCTCTATCTGCTCCATTCGCCCTGTGGGCTTACTCTGCTCCCCTACCCAACCCCCAATTCCTACCCACCCCAGTGCTTCTACACTTATTCTAGCCATAAGTCCCCTCCCCCCTGTCTCACCCAATCCACTCTCATCTCCTCACTATCCCCTCTCCTTCCATCCTCCAATACTCTCTCAGCCCTCCCCATCCCTAATCCTTAAAGCTCTAGATACATTTCCATACTCCTCCCTCCTACACTGTCACCAATAATCCTATTACATCCTCAACACCTAACCCCCAACTATTCCATTATACCTAAACCACACCATGTCTTTTCAAACCATTCTCGTTTCCCTTAGCCTACTACTCCTAATACCTCTATACCATGTTACCTCCTATTCCTCTTACAAACTACCCCTTCTTTCCTATCCCCTCTTCACCCCACCATCAACCCTAACACACATCATAACTCTGTCACATCTCATTTCCACACTATATCCTCCTCCCTAGTGCTTCCAAACCCACTTCTCTGCTTTAAACTAAAACTCATATCCTCCTCAATGAAACATCATATTCCCAAAGCACTATTGTACCTCCCACCAAACTCTAGGAGCATATCCAAACCCCTGCACTCATTCCCATTTAACTGCCTATGCCTAGCAGGAGACATACACCCCAACCCAGGACCTAGTACCAGCAGCAATCCATCTCCCCCATTACCACCCATACTACCAGCCCTAAATACCTCAAGATCTTGACCATCAATACCCAGAGTCTAAGAAACAAATTAGCCCACTTCCACGCTTGGCTATCCCATACCCAACCTGACATAGCAGCTGTCTCTGAGACATGGCTAAAACCCAACATTTCAGACTCTCAAATACTATCCCCTGGGTTCCAAGTACTTAGACAAGACCACCTAAACAAAAAGGGTAGAGAAGTAGCCTTAATCTACTCTAGCTTATTCTCCATCACTCCCTACCAAAATCCTATTCCACAGTTCAACAACGCTGAACTAGTCATAGGAAATCTCTAACTAAATAACCAGAAAAGCATTTGTGTTATAACCCTCTATATCCCCCCTGGAATCAACATTAACACACTTGAGGAAATTCTTCTATGGGCATCATAGAATATCAAGCTTGAGACATACATCCTAGGAGATGTGAACATTGACTGGAACAAAATTACTGCGAATAACCCCACCATTTCAATCAATCTATGTAATTTCACTCAACTCACAAATGCTATAACCAAACCTAATAAAAATAACCCCCCAGGCTACATACTGGACTGGATCCTTGTCTCCCACCCAAACAAAATCTCCCAAACTGTCACCTTACCAGACTCTATCAGTGATCACTTACCAGCCTTCAACCATAGAGCAACCCCCTCCTCTCCTCATCTATACCACTATATCCATACTCGGAATCTCAACAACTTTAACCCTACAACTTTTTCCAATTCTCTCAAACTGATAAATTGGGACACTCTAAAAACTCTACCTCTGGACAGTGCTGTCGAATTCTTCAACTCAACCTTCTTAGACACTCTTAACTCCCAAGCACCTCCAAGAATAAAATGTATAGAAACCAATTCTGCCCCTTGGCTTAGTAAAGATACCAAAACACTCATGCAACAAAAGGACAAAACCTGGAAACTCTACCATCGTAATAGGCACCCTGACACCCTTCTGAAATATAAAAAACTCCGCAACTTAGCCAAAAAATGTATCATACAAGACAAAAAAGCATACTATATTAAACTCCAGTCTAACCACTCCTCTAACCCCAAACAATTCTGGAAAACCATCAATTCGCTTCTCAACCCAGGCAGCAAAAACAACCCTTGCCCTGACACTAGTAAATCTGACCCAAAAATAGCTACTTTGTTCAACTCCTTCTTTACTAACTCTATAGCAGAACTCACTAAAACATTCCCAAACAACAACACCTCCCCCCAACTCAAACCCTCTGCCCAACCTTCTCTCTTTTCTTCTTCTCTTCTCTCTTTTCTAGAAATCATAAACCATACTTGTGACTCCGGAGACCTTCTATCCACAGTCCTCCTTGACCTCTCCAAGGCTTTCGACAAAGTCTCCCATACCCACCTTTTTCACCATCTTTCCAATCTTAACCTCTCAGAAAACACCATTAACTGTTTCTGCAACTACTTCTCTGACAGATCTCAGGCAGTAAAATGGAAGACTGGAACCTCAACCTTCCTTCCCACCCAAACTGGGGTACAACAGAGATCCATTCTTGGCCCTATGCTGTTCAATATCTTCATTAATGATTTCCATGCAGCCATTCTTAACACTAAGACAGTACAATATGCAGATGACTCAACTTTAGTTTGCTTTGCATCAAACCTCCCTGAGCTCCAAACAAAAACTCAAACTGCCTTCTCAACTACTGAGAACTGGATGCTCCAAAATCACCTCTCTTTGAATGCCAACAAATCAAAGATCCTTCGATTCTCTCCCTCAAAATCTATCCACCTAGACAAAACCTCTTTTAAGATTACAAGCCTTGCCAACTCCACTATAGAAGTTGTTCCTTTTGCTAAACTTCTTGGAGTTACTGTTGACGAACACCCAAACTTTGATACCCATATTCAGCTAAATATAAAGAAAACCCATCAGAAACTTGGCATGCTGTACAGAAACTCTCCCCCTCAACAAGTCAGACCCTCACCACTACCTTCTTACTACCTTCACTAATGTATGGTGCTCCACTACTAACCAACCTATCTTCCTCCATCTCTTCTAAACTAGAATCCGGTTGCAATAAAATCTCAAAGTTCGCCACCACTTCCAAATACTCCACTCACCACTGTAAACCTCTCCACCAGCTGCAATGGCTAGAACTCCCAAACTACCTTGACTACCTCCAACTCATCCCCACTCACAAGCTTATTTTCAAACCAACTATATGCCTGGCACTAACAAACATCTTAACATTATACACCCCAAACAGAACTCTAAGATCTACCCACCAAAATCTAATCTCTGTTTATAAACCAAACCATCCCCCTGGTCAGCTTCTCCTATCCTTTTCCATCACCAAAAAATGGAATTCTCCCTCTCCATCTCTAAGAATTTCTGAGAACTCTGAACACTTCAAAACCCAGCTGCATTCTTACCTCTCCCAAAAATAGAAATGCAATTGCACTCCACCTACCTAACCTGCTTAATACATAAATACTTTATAACATGCAAAGTTTGTTCTTCCTTACACACTATTGATTAACTCTATGTGCTACCTTCATGCTAATGCTACCTCTATACCACTCTCAGAGGATTTAAATCTCTGTATTAATTTAGCTCATGCTAATGTTCATGCATAAAGAATTAATCCATGCTAATGTTACTTCTATATCATTCTCAGATGATTTAAATCTCTGTATTAATTTAACCTTGTACTACTGTTCTCAACCACTAAACATGTAAATATGCTTTACATTCTTCTCCAAGCTGCTGTTTAACTTTTGTTTAGTTTTTGCTATTTTGTATGTAAAATTTGCTTAGTTTGTTTTAGTTTCCACTATGTATTGTACTTGATATTATGGAGCTTGTACTATGTATTATTGGAGCTTTTCTCCCCGGGCCTCCACTGAAAATGGCTCTTTGTGCCCAGTGGACCTCTCCGGTCATCAAACTGGAAATAAATAAATAATCCTTCATTATTTGGAATAACTGAAAATAGATTGATAACATCAATTGTAAAGCATATCAAAATTTCCTTCCATAATTCTTTTTTAATCTAACTAAGAAATCCCATAAATCCTTTTGAAGGTGTGGAGTAGTATTGTAAAATGATTTAGAATGTCTGTCTACAAAAATAGCTAAAGGGAATGTTTGTGAACCTTGGGCAGCAACAATTCATCTAAAAGTGGGGTCATTAAGATCTTTATGAACCTTTGGAATGCCAAAAATGGTAGGAATAGTGGGTCTATTAAATTTTAAAAAATTGTACGTATACACATGTATTCTACCATCATTAATATAATCCTCTAACAGGAGATCTATTCTATGGTAAGCAATGTTCACTTCATTATTAGAAACAGGTACATAGTTATATTTTTCCTGCTAACAGATTTGTTTGTTTTGCAATTAAATTATACAGGTTATAGGTCACATTAAAGGTGGGAAAAGTTTTGAAATGATTTATTGTGGTCTAATTTTTTATACCACAAAAACCTATATATATATATATATATATATATATATATATATATATATATATATGTATATATATATATATGGGTTACCCTCAGATTATCAAACGTTAAAATGATCGACACTCATATGGGGAAGACCATATCATCGAACATTTAAATTTTCGACAAGCTGAGGGTTTAAAATTGGGGATAGATACTAGACAACTGAGGATGTCTAGTGATCCCTGTGTACTCTGGTCGCCCCTGTTACCTAAATATACCATCTCCGAGATCGCACTATAGTCTGCTAATGGGAAATGAAGGAATACGGACCTCTGTACAGCGCAGAATGGGAATATTTCCCATTACTGCAATGTAGTGCAGTCTCGGAGTTGGAATATTTAAGTAGAGGGGTGTGGGGGGCACAGCCCCCCACATGAGAGGTGCAGGGGGTCTTGCCACCCCTGCTATACACAGTTTACTTTTTTTGGATTAGGTTTTTTTATTTACTTTTACATTGTCAAACATTAAAATGTTCGATGATATGGTCTCGATCATATCAGAGTTGAACATTTGAATGTTCGATGATGTAAAGGTAATATATATATATATATATATATATATATACATATATATATATATATATATATATAGTACAATGCACACTGTCTCAGATGTTACCTGTGCCATCAATGGTTGCCAAACAGCTATGTATGTACTGTTTGCATCATCATAACAGATATCACACATGCATCTGGTGTAATACCTGATGGGTGTTCTGCACCATCAGACAGAAATTTATATGCAACAAAAAAAAATACCTACGTATGGCCAATAAGTTGTGTTACAGCTCACTGCAGCAAAGATGGTAAACTTCATTTGCACATTGCTGGAAGATGTGTAGGGAGGTACATGAAGAAGGGTTCATTGCACTCAGTTATTGGTGTTGAAGGCTGTGAGCTATGGAGGTATTATGGCTTTTGATGTGGATCTCTTTCACGTACTCAGTAGTTGTGTTACATGCAAGTGATTAGTCAGTACTCTGGCTATGTGCTGGTGGATGTTCAACATACCATGTACCCCAGGACACAAGTCACATACCTATTGGTCTGATTATAGGTTATGATGTTTACATTATCCTTGGGTTATGCATTTGCTGTTATGAAGTAACAAATCCCGCATGTTTTTTTGTAATTTCAGGTGTTGTCATGGTTGTGGCAGCAATCTTTGGTGTGTGTTGATACTGTCTGTATTATACTAATATCACAGTTGGAGTCAATCATTGCCTACAATCTGTTGTCCTTCAAACATCTGTTTGGATACAGGATGTGTATGTCATCACTGATGTCTGTGACTCAAATAATGGACAAGAAAGGGCCTAGCACACAGCCCTAATGTATGGGCCAGATCACTGGACCTGAGATATAGATCACTTCACACATTTCAACATACTTATATGCTGCATATGTCATCTACTAGTCTACCCATTTGGTGATATAGGTGTTTATGGCCACATCTGACAGTGTTGAGTGAATACCTCAGTTTGGATTAGCGTCAAATGCCTTGGGCTTGTCAAATTCAAAAGGATGATAGTGTTGTCATCATGCATGCTCTCAATGACCTCTTTAAGGACACCTAACAGATGCTACAGACATGATGTGGCATTAACAACTCACACAGGTCTGTTGCACATAGCCGGGATATTACTAGTGTAAATTTAGAAAACGTCCATGATGACATGTTGGGCTACATCACAGATAAGGAGAGTCAGGATGTGTCTATACATACATGCACGGGTGTGGTCCCCCCAGTTCAGATGTATGCATATTGATGTACACCCTTCTATGGAAACATAGTCTGTGTGGAGGGTGTGGTGAAGTCTGTATTCAACCATGTTAGGAAGGTGTACGTGCTTAGTCATGCTATAAGCAATCCGTGATGATGCTATAAGCAATCTGTGATGTTGTCACAGCCCATTGATTCTGTGTGATAGGCCTGGATGAAGATAAGACAGTGCATACTGCCTATTTTAATCAGGTCTTGGGTATGGACACAACTCCCATGCAGTTGTTGAGAAACTTCCCCAGCTGGGGATTAACCCTTATAGGTTCATTGGTTCATAGATTAGTACTAAGCTAACTGCCCTTGCAAGCCATTTTTAAGCCTAGCCCATTATCCCTTGTGAGACTCAAACCCTGTACCTTGTGTTTGTAAGGCAAACACCTTAACCATTAGGCCACTCTCCCTTATATTACTAGATGGGCAACCAATTGAATCACTGACAAACACATACTGTGAAAGTTGGTGAATCAATCTGTACCAGTAGAGCTGTTACCATTGTCATACCCCAGGGATCTGTGCTTGGCCCTTTACTGTTTAGAATCTGTTCCTTGACAGTTCAGGCTAAAGTTTATGACCTTTGGCTTACCATGTTTGCTGATTCTTTCTTATTGGGTTGAATCATTAAGTCCATAATTGATGATAACATACTATATATAGCAGGGGCACACACACACACACACACACACACACACACACACACACACACACACACACACACACACACACACACACACACACACACAGTTGACTGCAGTGAGAACAGAATCCCTACCTAAGTACACAGAATACAGAGCTCATTACTTTACACAAGTGCCATGGCACAAGTCTGACTTTTACTTATAGTGGATGACATCAGTAGTGGATGTTGGAGAGAAGATGTAGAGAGGCCTACATGAAAGGAATGTGTAGGAATATGCAAGTGTCAAAATAGTGTCAATTCATGGGATTGGAGTGGTAGCTGTAGGATACACACTTATGTTATTCTTGCTAGACAGGCACACACACACACACACACACACACACACACACACACACACACACACACACACACACACACACACACACACACAAAAAGCTGACTGCAGTGAGAACAGATCCCCTACCTATTTAAGTACATAGACTACAGAGCTCAGTGTTTCACACAAGTGCCAAGGTAAAAGTCTGACTTTTACAAGGCTGCTGGACAACCTTTAGTGAATGACATCAGCAGTTGATTTTGGAGAAATTATTTTGGCAGTCCTGCATAAAATGGGTGTGTAGGCATGTTCAACTGTGAAGATAGTTCTAGTTTTGCATGTTACCAGATTGATGTGCATTGCAAATCACACCCCATTTGTTAATAATTTATGTAGCGTAGTTGATGTATTTGTGAATAGGTACTGAGAGACCAGGACTGCAGTGCATGGGGGAACTACACATGGCTGCATTGTAAATATGTGACATGTTGTTAGATAGGGTCTTCAGTTTGTTATGTTTTCCAATGTAGTTTCAGGGCACAAAGAGTAGATGGATAGTAAACAGCAGTAATATATGTTAATATTGACTTTGCATAGTGCAGTAGTGAGCAGTGGGTTTGTGTAATGGATGGCAAAGTGTTTGTGCATCTGAGATACACATTTCCATTACTTCCCCTGTCTGCAAATAGTTAAGCAGTTTGCAAATGTGGGGCTCATTGCTAAAATTCTGAGAGTTAGTAGTTAGTGTATGAAACACACCTGCTGCTTAGTTGACTCTGTGGCAGCAAATGTAAATGAACTGACACATTTCTTTTTGAGCCTAGCTGATACTGGGTTTGAATCCAGGTGTATTTAATACTTTTAAATAAAGATTGATAATGCAATTATATTATTCTTTATAGTACTTTCAGCATGTTTTACTGTGTACTGATGTAGCGCAGTAAGGTTAAGCGTCATTGCATAGAGGTAACCACAGCATTGTAGAGCTGCTCACCGTCACTTGGTATTGATGCACAGTGCTAAACTTTATACAAACATAGAGGCCAAAAAGTGAAAGGATCCATTGCCTTTTGGGTACTTACATGTGTTTTGTGTGATTCTGTTTTTTTGACCAGATTCTAGTTGTTAAAATGGGGTAGATAGGAAAGTGGTGAAATGGGGAGCAAGCAGGGATAAGAACAAAGGGAAAGTAATACAGGAATGTGCAGGAGGGAGGTAGGAAAGAGCCATAGCTATCCCTTTCCTCAACAGTGTAAATTGAAAATATGTGCAGAATAGTAGCTGAATTTGGACGATCCCCACAAGAAAGACAGGTGACAACAATGTAATCATGTTTTATAGCCAACTTAACCAAATCAAATGTGTCAAGAAGACACATGTGTGAAATGGAGAGCTATGTTTGGGATGATTTTTTTGTGGGACATGTGCCCATTTTTTTTAAATTAGTAAGAGGAATGCTGGGTAAGGGACATTAGTATTTCTGGGTTATGTATGTTGGGCATGTGAGGAAGCAAATAAAAACAAACAAGACAAGCAAGATAAGACACAGGCATGGTGAGGGACACAAAAGTTTGGGGAACACCATGATTGGGGTGAGGGAGGGTACAACCCAGGCTCATGCCTGTCAAACATGGAGACTAGTCCTCAACCACTGGACTGTCATCACTGCCCCCTCACTGTGTTGCATCTGGAGTGCTTGATGTCTTCTCCTCCTAAGTACCATGAGGGAGAGCAACCTCATTATCCAGCAGAGGTGTACACCAATGGTGCCTTGAGCAACCCTACTCACCAGCTCTGGTATTTCCTGGTGGCTGATGAAATCCCTACCTCTGCCACTACTCCTGGAGGGTATCATAGTATCAGCTGCCAGGGCAGTACTACCTGAGGGCAAAGTTAGTGCAGGGGCAGGAGAAGCAGTGCTGCCAGTTTGGGTCCCAGATGTGCTGAGCATCAGTGCTGGAATCAGTGGAGCAGGATAGGCTGATCCACTGGGGCTGGCCTACATTGCTCTGCTGTGAAGCAATTAGTGATTTGTTATAGATGGATGACATTGAGACATTTTGATCACACATAATAGAAAATAATAAAAAGAGATAATGGCTGGGGTGAGAGAAAAAATGATGCAATTAGTACCATAATATATGACTTAAAATGCATTAACACAATTATACAACCATTTTATCTGAAATATTACATTTAAGTACAGTATATGACCTAACAACTACACACTTTAACTACAGACTGCTTAATGTAGTCCTTACAATTTGCATATATTGGCCATATGCTTGGTCAAATTATACGGATTACAGTTAACAGATGGGCATTCATCCTGCTTGTATAGAGTTTAATTTATATAATAGTATTAAATAAATGCAGTGTTGTATAGTTGTTACTCGTAGAATTTGAATCAACAACCTTTGACTACAGTCTTACACTTGACTGTGAATGTTGGTTTGTGCTACAGACTAATGCATGCATCCTTACTTTTACAGTTAGGATATGCATGCACAATTTGCTACAACTGTATAGAAAATCCATAATCTATCTTTAACTTTAAAAGCTGCAATAATACTTTTCTTGTGCTGCATACATACCACTTGCTTCCCTCAGTCTCTCCATTTGATCAGCAAGAGTCTGGTGATTAAACTCTATTTTGGCATTAGCTGTGGAAAGAACAGAAAATAACAGAAGAACATTATACATACCAGTCCTGCCTATATTTAGCTTTCAATGTATTAAAAATTATCTTTTATTAGCATACTTACACAACTGTGGGATGTCACCAGTTTCAAATTCAGTCAACCACTGGCTAAGGGTATCCCTCTTGTTCCTCTCTAGGTTATTAAAATGATGCCTATACTGTTCTACAGTGTGTGGAGTGTCCATCACATTGGATACAGCCTGAGCTAAACTACCTCAAACCTCAGGTGTTTACTGGGAGAGAGAATAGTCCCCCTGCAGAAGTATTTGGCTGTGGTGCTTTACCAGGAGTCCAATAAATATCCCAACTCCTGAACTTCCAATATCTGTGACCTAAACTGAGCACCTCCCCCTCTAATGCCAGGCATGTCTAATACCAGAACTAGAGCAATGTCAGCTAATGATTTCTCAACAATTCCTGTTTTCACATTTACTGGTAGTGTGCAAACCAGAGCAATGATGCCAACCACGTTTGCATGGTATTAAGTGGAGAGCAGCAGTGCCAAGTAAGGAGGAAAGAAATATTTTAAATTAGAAAGTTAATCTGACATTTGATCTTAGCTTGAGGGGTGTCTGCTGCTGTATCTTAGAAATATATATTTGAAAATTGGAAGGTAACTGCTAAGTGAATTAAGTTTTGATACATGCACTGGGGGCATAGATTTCCTGACCTGACACATTTTTTTGGCTTTATACACTGATAAAATAGATTTTATAAGTGTGGGATTCAAACCTAGGCATAAGGGACAAACATTTTCTTCCACAGTGGTGATTTTCCATCTTTGCCACAGAAGAAGTGCTGCTCAGACATAGTAATGAGTCATTCATAAATACAGCTGACAGTTTGAGGTATTACACATGTATGTTTGTAACCTGACAAGGTTTTGGTATATCAGTCCAGTGTATGTGTCTTATTTAACTAATTCACTCCAATAGAGCTCAGGATGTTTGCACTGTAACTTCCAATGGGAGGAGGAGCCTAAGCCTTTTGACAGAGTCAAATTATATCATCAAATTTCAAACAAATGTTCATATTTTGGAACTATAGCAGTTATGAAAGAAGTACAAATGGCAAACTCTTTAACACAAATTATTTTTATAGTGGCAGTATTCTTTAGGTTCTAGGTCTTAAACCACATTTTATAAGTCGCAGTAAATGCAGTAACTATTAGATTCATTATATTTTGTAAACAACTTACAATATCTCAGCAAACACTCAACTTACACACATACTGTCAGCAACATTTTATTCATCTAGCTGAAAGCTTTCATATGAGGCTAAAGAGTTCTGTCTGTGTTACCTGAAATATTTAGAAAAATGTGAAAATTATATCTTTATAAATTAATATTATAAAAACAGTAGTTAACATCTATTTACCTGAACTAGACAAAGGTCAAATATTAATGCAGGTCAGTTTGACATTGGGCCGGATTCACGATGGCTTGCACGGAGTCTAAGAGTAGAGTAAGACTCCATGCAGCCATCATGTCCGATGAGCGATCCAGGAACATTCTGTAGGGGCGTGTAAGAGAGCTCCTAAAACGGCTCTTACACGGACAGGACTGGGACATGCAAATCATCTCAATTGCAGGTGAAAGGCATGCAAATGAGGTAGATTTGTGATTCAGGAAACCTGAACCTGTCCGAGTAAGAGCAGTGTTATTTGCAGAAATGTACTCAGTTGACAACTGAGTACCATTCTGCAAATAGCAAAACGGAGCCATGACAGCTCCAAATAAAGGTTGCATCCAGTGCAGGAAGCATGCCAATGGCCAAATATACGGCCATTGAAAATGATCCCTGATGCAAAATTAAAATAAAAATAATTTTTTTTTCACCGATTTCTGATGTTTAAGCATAGCGCAGCACCGTGCAAACGGGCTGCACTCTAAAAACCAGAATACTACAAATTAAAACACACAAATGGGGATTTTATTGAAAGTGGTAATGTACAATGCAAGGGAATGGCAGGCTGAAGACAAGATGGCCACCGAGTAGAGGGTGCTAAGGGGGGAAGCTCAGTCTAAGACATGTAACCAAGCATTAGTAGGCAATCCTATGTAAATGAGTGTTAGGATAGTGAATCGCTAGTTTACATAGCAAATGAGCACAGTCAGTGGAGTGTAAGAGTAGGATATGGGGAGTAACAGAGTAGAAGATAGGAGACACCACGAGGGGGGTATGTATGAAAGAAGTGAAGCTCATTGGAGCAGAGTGGCATGTGTCCACTGTCATTTAGACATCATGGAAAGAGGTGTGTCAACAGGTAGGCTAGGGGAAGCCAAGAAATGGAAGGTGTATACCATGGATAACACCAAAGTTTCTCGCTGAGCATGCATACACGCGTGTGCGCGCCTGTAAACCCGAGTAAGACAGAGTGCGTGCGTGTAAGCGTGAGTGAGCGTGTTTAAGCCGGAGTAAGCATGTATAAGGCTGTTTAAAGAGTTGTAAGCGCATTTGCACTGGTGTGCACGTGGTTTAACCTCATCTGCGCTTGTGTGTGTGGCGCTCCCCCATGGGGAAACAGAAAGGAAAAAGGAAGCACAAAGAATAGTAGGAAGCTACCAGGGGAGTACTAAAACTAAGGGAAGGGTTTCCCGGAGA
>NW_025049076.1:0-28488 GCF_019279795.1 Protopterus annectens | reverse complement strand
TTGTAAATTATCCCATACAATAAAATGTGATGTTTTCTCTAGTTGTTCTCATTCTAATTGTGCTTATTTCCATATACACATTATATTCATAACATTTTTAAATTCATTGAATGAAGGAGGTGTATCTGAAACCAATTTCTAGTTATTATTTTCCTGTAGCCACTCAGCTAGATACAGACCATAACAAGGAAGCTTAATCTTTTAACACATTGAGGGTACAGGTGTGTTGGAATAATATAAGAGACTTAGAAATAATGAAATTATCTGTAAAAAAGAGCCTGCAAAAATTCATTAATTGACTTCCAGTATTTCTTTCTCTAACGCCATACAGTCATAAAACATATGAGCCTGAGTCAGGCATTAATTTCTTTTTAAATTACATCTCTTTACATAGATTATCTTTATTATTAATTTTATTCATCATCAAAGGTGTATAAAAAAGATCTATGTAAAATTTCCATGTATAAAGTCTCCAGACAATGGAAGATGTAGTTCTATAAGCAGATTCCAATATATATTGTTTATCTTGTTGAGTTGGTGGGTCCCCATTAATAGAGGTGAAATAATCTCCAGTATGAATCTACATTGTAAAAAGTTTCTTGTCTGATAATTTTATGTATATATGAAAGTTTACCTTATATCAGAAACTTTATGCTGTAAATTTATTATCAAGTAATCAATCAGTTTTGGAATAGATTCTTTAACTGTTATAGACATTAGATCTATTCTATCAATGAGATGTTGTCTAAAGATCTGAACCTCTAACCAGCAAGTTTCTCTTAGATCAAATTCTTGTTTTAAGAAATCTAGATTTTTAACTTTATTATCAGATATCAGCTGATACCAGTACTTTAGATTATCTATGTAGCCAAATGAGCTCCTTCAGAAGTAGATGACATAAGCATACCCCGAGTATAAATTATAGGGAATACAATAAAATTCCATTCCCTATACTTAGGTGCATGAATATAAAGTTACGATAACTAATAATAATATTTAATGCGTAACAGACCATGTGTTTAGGTGTACTAGGTGAAGTACAAAATTCTTTAGCAAACTACAACATGGAGTTATTTATAATCATATTTTTATGTGTTAAGGAGATTTTCATGAAGTGCATACTAATTAGCTCCCAATAATCTTTCCATTTTACACATATGACCGATCTATTAATAAAGTAATAACTTTTATAATAGAAGAGATAATATATAAATTAAAGTCTGGAAAAGAAATACCCCTTGAGACCAGCTATTAGTATGTTTCTTTAATGCAATCCTAGGTCTATTAGGTGCCCATAAGAAATTTAACATTAGTGTATTCAGTTTCTTGATAGTTATTTTGTAGGTGAAAGTATTATTGATTGTATTAATATAAAATCTTGGGGAATATTATCATTTTAATAATTGTAAGTCTCTCCTCCATAGTAAAACATATTATTCCAGGTGTTAAAAAGATTTTGTATATTAAGAAAACAGGTATTATAGTTATTATATATAATAGATTTAATATCTTTAGATAGTATTATACCTAAATAAGTTATCTGACCTGAGTTGGGTACATATGGAGTAAAGACACTAATGAGGGTATTTTTTCGTATATATAGGTAGTATTTTAGTTTTTCTTCATTGAATATTAAACCAGAAATACTTTAAAATTCATCATTTTATCAAATAAAGACTGCATAGAAGAATTAGATCCTGCTGATGTAATTAGAACATCATCTGCAAAAAGTTGAATTTTTGATGTTGTATTTTCTTCTATTTCAAAACCCTCTATGTCAGTACTGTTTCTAATCAAATTAGCCCAAGGCTCCATTACTAAAGTGAATAATAGTGGAGAAAGTGGACATCCTGTATTTGTACCTTTAAGAATGGGTATTTTTTGTGAAACATATGTTCCTACCTTAATATAAGCCAGCGTTCCTTTGTATAAATGCTCAATTAAATTTACAAATGCATCAGAGAAATTTGTGCATTTCAGTAAGGTAAACAGATAGTCCCAACTTACTGAATCAAATGCTGAACCTATATCAAGACTAATAAGTGTTAAATCTTTCTTTTTCCTATTTGCAAAATCAATTAATGTTAAAGTTCTTCTTATATTATCAAAAGTATTTCTATTTACAATGAAGCCCGTCTGATCTATGTCTATAATGTCGGATAATTGTCTTCAATCTATCAGCAAAAAATACTCATAAACATTTTATAATCAACATTAAGTAATGAGATGGGTCGATATGAAGAACATCTAGTTGATCTTTATTAGGTTTTAAAATTGGTGAAATAAATGTATATTGCCAAGATGGGGGGTTATTAACTCAGTTTGGGCCAGAATAAAAACCTTATGTATTAATGAATATGTAGTTTTAGAAAGGATTTTATATATCTCTGGTATAATACCATCATTACCCGGTGCTTTGTTTGATTTAAGCTTATTTATTTGTGTAATAACTTCTGTATATGAAATACTCTTGTCCAATAGTTTAATCTGTTGTTTATTGCTTTTATTCATGTTTGTGGTTATAAACTCCTTTATTTTATCTTTAGGTTCCATGTTAATGTTGTTATGGTTAATCTTGTGAAAGTGATTTCTAAATTCATCCAGTATTTCTGGTATACTAGAAACATTCTTCTTTTCCTTAGAGAAAGATTTCTTTGATATGGTTTTGTTTATTCAATCTTTTGTTTTATTTTTAAGTCTATGTAAGTATTTGGGGCTTATTGAATAAGACAAAAACTTGTATTTTCTAAAGTTATTTTAACTTTATGAGTTAAAATTTCTTTGTATTTCTCATTTAGTTTGTTTATTTCTTCAATAACTTTCTTGTCCATAATATTTTCTTTATTATTATGTTTATAAGAGTCTAGTTTACTTTGAATATCTAACAATTCCTTATCCCAAGATTTCCTTTTATTATTATACCATCTGATACTTTGTCCATATAGATATGATTTTAAGGCATCCCAAACATAGACAATGGAGACTTCAGGAGTATTATTTATGTCTAGAAAATGTTGTACTTCTGAAAGTATATATTCTTTATAGTCTTTAGCTGAGTTAAGTATGCTGGTATCCTTTTGATCTGAACATTATGAGTATTTTTATCATGAATTCAAAACAATTGAGTTATGATCAGATATAGGACATGAAATGATTTTGGAATTAATTAAATCTGTTACCATCTGGTTAGAAATAAAGACCCTATCTATTTTTGAATAAGTTTTGTATCTGTTAGAAAAAAAGGTGTATGGTAATGATTTTGGCTCTATCTGATTATTAATATCATTCAAATGATAAGAATTAGTAAAATCATTTAAATGTTTTGCATTAGATGTAATTCTTCTTTTCTTTATAGTGGTAGTATCACTTTCATGTAGTATACAATTAAAATCACCAGCTAAAATAATATCCCCTATAGAGAATGATATGATCTTATCAATATGATGTTTCACTGTATTAATACCAATTTCAGGTATCCAATATACATTCATTAAAGTGTAAGTCTTCCCATTAATTTGTATTGTAACCATACAAAACATTCCTTTGTCATCCTGATAAGACTTAATAGTTTTAGGAATGGGCATACTTTTATTCCATAAAATAGCCACTCCTCTTTTTTTCTGAGTGTGCTCTGAACTAACCAATACTGTATACTTATTAGTGGCTAGTTTATCAATATCTTTTTTCAAGAGATGGGTTACTTGCAGGAAGACTAGGTTGGCGTTGTGTAGATTAATGTATCTTATTAGGCTTGTCCTTTTACATGGATTATTCAATCCATTAATGTTTAAAGAAATTCCTTTTAAAGATGTCATTTGGCATTTTTAAAACTCAAGAATCTTATGATCGAAATAACAAATAACAAGATAAATAATGTTACATCTCCTCTTTTAGGTGTACCTTTAAATATAGCTGTATTTATTAAATCTCTTATGGGATTCTGTATAGGATTCAATTTTGTTTGTAGTGACAATGAGTGTACAAAATATATTGTGGATGTCAAAACTATATACATATAACAATGAACAAGTGAAAATAATGTAAGGATTAAACCTTGCATCCCGCCTGGAGTTGAAAACTCCAACTTAGAGTAGTATTTACTACTCAAGTTAACCCCATACCCTAAGCAGCAGTACCTCAGCTACCACCTTATCAATTTAATACTAGTTATATTTAACTGAGGTTAACAGTTTTCAATTCAATTATCTATCAAGACAAAACTACACATTTAGTAAAACAGCATCATATAAACTAAAATAAACTTTTTTTTTTTTTTTTTTTTAAAAAACTGTTCATACTATTATATATATCTATGTAATATATAACACTTGTATTCTAATAGCATTCAAATAATCTTAATATTAGAAATCAAGAGGAGAGAAAATTATGTTCTAACATTCATTTAAATCAAAAACTTTGGCTAATATGATTCAGACATTACATGCATTAAGATGCATCTATTTTCTGTCATGTGAATTCTATCAACAGCTTCCAAAAAAATCTTGAATTGTTTGTATATGAGCATTTACTTAAACTCATTATTGTCAATAGAGTAAAATATTGTATTCATAAAAATTATTATAAATCATATTGTATAGTTATGCAGATTCTCAGAAACACCTGGCGTTATTACCTAAAAAAAGCCATCACACACATAAACACAGCCACACACACATACATATACACACACACATATACACACACACACACACACCCACACACCCACACACACACACACACACACACACACACACACACACACACACACACACACACACATATATATACATACACATATATACATACATACACACACACACACACACACACACACACACACACACACACACACACACACACACACACACACACACACACACACACACATACACATATATATATATATATATATATATATATCTGATCTCACTGAGTTGTGTCTTTGTAGAGCACTATCCTACTTGCTGTCCCTAGAATAAATCTGTCTGCTTTATACAAAATAATGCACAGCAAACACATATTAGTAACCAGATTTTACAATCGTATAACCTACTGCTTTAAAATATATCACATGACATTTCTTCCAGAATAGAGTTATAAGATTATTTATGCTTGTCAATCAGATGAATTAAATGAGTTATAGTAAAGTATATGTTTGGGACACAAGTTTTTAACACAGATTATTATGCTACTGTTAAGTAGATTTTCAAAAACATTTAAATAAAGGTTTCATTTTCTATGCCTTCTAAAATAAGATATTTACTTGCTACAAGAAACTACATCATTTAAACTCATCATAACTGACATATTTTATGAATAGAGTATTTTTCCTGAATCTGTGATGTGTCAGTGTGATAACCTTGTCAATGTTTATACTAACTGCTTTCAGTTTCTCTGTGAAAATTCTGTGAGTGAAGCTTCTGAGGAAACTCATGGACACTGTGCATGAGACAGCCCACATCCCAGATTGTCTCCTTAACATTTTGGAAACTTATTAAAACTTGTGGCAAACATTCATTTTGTCAATAGAGTAAAATATTGTATTCATAGAAATTATTATAAATCATATTGGATAGTTATACAGATTCTCAGAAAAAAAGCCATCACACTCACACACACACACATACATACATACACACACACACACACACACACACACACACACACATATATATATATATATATATATATATATGATCTCACTGAGTTGTGTCTTTGTAGAGCACTATCCTACTTGCTGTCCCTAGAATAAATCTGTCTGCTTTATACAAAATAATGCACAGCAAACACATATTGGTAACCAGATTTTACAATCATGCTAACCTACTGCTTTAAAATATATCACATGACATTTCTTCCAGAATAGAGTTATAAGATTATTTATGCTTGTCAATCAGATGAATTAAATGAGTTATAGTAAAGTATATGTTTGGAACACAAATTTTTAACACAGATTATTATGCTGCTGTTAAGTAGATTTTCAAAAACATTTAAATAAATGTTTCATTTTTATGCCTTCTAAAATAAGACATTTACTTACTACAAGAAACTACATCATTTAAACTCATTATAACTGACATATTTTATGAACAGAGTATTTTTCCTGAATCTGTGGTGTGTCAGTGTGATAACCTTGTCAATGTTTATACTAACTGCTTTCAGTTTCTCTGTGAGAATTCTGTGATTTGAAGATTCTGAGGTAACTCAAAGACACTGTGCATGAGACAGCCCACATCCCAGATTGTCTCTCTTAACATTTTATGGAAACTTATTAAAAACTAGTGACAGACATTCATTTAGCAGTGTAAATGCATCTAAACATGACAGAACCTCCACAATGTATTCCACAGATCATCACAGCCTCTATGCAAGTGAAATTAAACTCAAAATTACCAACAAGCAATAAAACTCAGCATTCTTCTCCCAACTCAATTTTCATACAACTTATTATTCACTGTGCCCACACAGTCAAAAGCATTTCTATATATTAATAAAGAAAAGAAAAGAGAGTAGAAAATAAAAGGGAGTGAGGCAGAAATAAAAAAATGTAAGAGAAAGCTGTAAGAAGTATATACAATGGAATGTTACTTACTGTTTACATTAACAGAGTTAAAAATAAAACATATTATTTACTCTTGTTTAGTTCTGATTATTATTAGTTAAAGCATGACAGATTATTTACAAACAAGCATAAGCAGTATAATCAAGAAAGTATAATTAGAAATAGCATTTGAATAACTTATAAACTTTTACAAGAAATAAATATGTTATTATTCTATTAATGATATTTTCATTACTGTTCTCTCCCTGCCCTCCCCCACCCTTTACCCACTACATAATCTAAATAAAATGTCATTGTTTAAACAAAGAAAATAATAAAAGAAGAAGGAAAAAAAAAAAAGGTAAAGATAAAAAAATGTATCAAATTACTAACCTTACTTTTTTCAGAAAGAGAAATAAATCGAGTCACAGCCTGCCATTAAATCCTCAGGCATTTTGACTGGTTATGAAACAAAACATTTCTTTGCACATAGAGAATAACTTTAATTAAATCTTTTCCAAAATATTTGTGGCTTTCTGGAAATGCAGGAACTATATTCAAAAAGATTAATAATGAACTAAAATGATGAGAGAGAAAAAAAAACATATAACAAATCATTTGTTTTTTAGTCTCTTCTTCTTCTCTGAAGTCTTCCAGGAAGCTTCAGTTGCCAATCTCTAGTCTTGATTGATGAAAGCGCTTGACTGTGGTTCCTTTGGGATGTTTTCTTGGATGCATTTTTCTCAACTGTTTTTTTAATTCATATTTTTGATTTTATTTGACTTGTGGAATTAAAATACTGTTACTACATTTGAGAGTCTGGTTTTTGGCTACTGCTGGAGTGGTAAATTTTTTCTTTGTGGTCTTTGTATCACTCTGACACCAGAACTTGTTATTGGTCTTTCTCACATATACCTCTTTACATGTTGAATAAGCACCACTTTAGTTTCTAGGAAGACTGTACACTTCCCCCAGCAGTTCATTAGATAGGATTATTAAAGCTTTTAGCAACCAAAAAGGCAACATATATCCCTTTAAATAGTGGAAAATTACTTGTCTAGATACAGTTTATGTGCTTTGTTGATGAGTAAAAGAAATAAAATAGAAAATAAAAAATTTCTAAACTCCTGAGTGACTTTTTTTTGCATTTTGAATTGTTTTTCCTCCCAGCTGGGAGACGTTAGAGATGGGGAGTAAACTGGGGGTAGTGTGAATCTAGCACTAAACCTATCTGGTACTACAAATGCAATTGCCTCTGTATCCAAAAAGATACACTACTAGGGAATAACTCACTGCAGTAATTAGTATGTGAAGATTCCAAACACAGTAAAGAAGGCCTTATGATTACTTTTGCATGAGATGGTGATATTTACTTTACACTTGACTTTGCAGGATTTTTATCTTATGTCTGATTTTTTGCATACTATTTAGAGACTGCTCTTAGAAAGATAGAAAGATGTGACATTATTTTATTCCTTAGAGGTGGACATTTTTCTTTTATTACAGAGTTTGTTGTTAGCAAGTGTCTACCACAGAGCCTAATTTTTGAATTTACCTTCGTACTTTTGGTGAATGGGGAAAGATGCCTCAATGAAGGGATTCGTGTAGGAATAAAGGTCAGTGGTGGAAGCAGCTGCTTTAACTGCTGAGTCATCTGGGGGGAAGGGCTTTTATATTTCATTATATCATCAAAGAGCATTAGCAAATTTGGCTTAAAAATTCTTTGAATGTGGTAATGTTAGAAACGATAAATCTGTGTTTCAGTTCAACTCAATACTACGTAACACCACTTCTGAAACACAACAACACCACCACAAAATGCTGAATGATTTATATTAAATTTCAAAGTCTGTAGAGGTGTTAAGAATTTCAGCAGTGGAGCTGGTTTCAGAGTTGTCGTGTAGTGGAACTGTTTGCTGTGGAATTGTGGTGATGTTGTGTTTCAGAAGTGGTGTTACGTAGTAATGTGGTAATGTTGGTGGTTCTAGTCTTGTGCTGGTTGCGCAAGGAAAAATATGATGGCGTAAGGTATGATTTGGTCAATGTGTAAGATGACTTTAGGGGGTCATATGGTAGAAGATATTATCTGGAACATGGAATTGGCATTAAAAAAATAGAGGAAATATTGTGAGCGATTGTTAGTGGTGGTGGATGTTCAATGATCTATGGACAGGTAGTTACAATCTCCTAGGAAAATCCTGTTTGGTTAGTTACGAACTCAGACTGACTTGGGTAGATATCGTGGGTAGCAGGATATATGGAAGGGGTTCGATAATGAGCAACGATATGCTGCATTGGTTTACTGACACTAAGATCATTAGGAGTTCAATGTCATTATCTTGGGGGATTTGTAAGGTAATGGAGTTACAGATGAACATGGATGTGTCCTCACCATTTCTAGAAGACCTGAGTAAATGATAGGCCTAAACCCAGCTCTATGTGGCAGCAAATTGGCCAGCCACACTTTTCTGTGTGGTGGAGGGGGGTGTGAACTCTAACTTGCATTACTACCGAAAATGCATTGTCACCTACAAAATGTGAATCTGTCTCTTTCTTCCCCAACAGGGTCATTGCCATTCAGTCTGCTCTTCTACCATTAGACCCCATAGGCGCAGCCTTAATTCCATCCTGTCCATGCCCAACTGCATGGATGATATTTGATATTCCTGAGTCTGATGAGTTCATGACTACTGTCTCAACATTGACACACTAGAAACTATATTCCACTGGTCATTCCAGGCCCTCCCCCAAGAAACACTCATACTAGAAGATTTTATTATCAACTGGTCCACATCTATCTCTCCCCTCCTCACCACTCCCATAAACACATATGACTTTACTCAACTAATCTAAACCCCTACCAGAACTGATAAATCCTCCAAGAAAGAATCCATTCCAGACTGGATTCTCACCAATCTGCCTACACAATCCTACAACTCTGGGACACTACCTGACAGTCTCAGTGACTACCAATCTACTTAAAAACCTCCTCTCTAAAACAAATATGCTGTACAAAAAACTTCAAATGCCAAGACCTCATAACTGCTTTAAATCACTGTAATTGGTCACCCCTCTTAAACCTCTCCCTAGACAAAGCAGTGGATTAGTTCAACTCTACTTTCCTAAACATACTCGACCAGCTTGCCCCAACTAGAGCAATAACAACAAAATCCAACTATGCCTCCTGGCTTACCAAAAATACCCAGCGCCTCCTAAAATAGAGACATAAGGCATGGGAAACATGGCAGCAAAACAAAACCATCCAAAATAGGCAAAACTACCTTGAGCTAAGAAACAAGTCCAAAAAACAAATAAGAATTAACAAGTGGAACCAATACTCTGAGGTACAGGCCAAGCACAAAACAAACCCTCAAAAAGTTTGGGCAGCCATAAATAAAATACTACAGCCAGGGAAAACAACTACCTCTTCTCCTAACATTGACACCTCCTCTAGCAACACAGCAACACAATTTAATGATCTGATAAACAACAGTTCTCCTAGAACTCAAACAAATCCCCCACTAGAGGTAGCAACATCCTTGACCTGGTCATTACTAACATGGGCTACCGTTGCTCTACACCAATAGTCAACTCCTCCCTGGTTAGATCCAACCACAAACTAATCACCTTAGAAATCTACATCCCTCCCACCCCCCCCTCAAAGGTAACCACAATGAAAATCTTCTCCAAAGCTAACTTTGGGCTCCTAAAAACAGAGGTGGCTAACTTCATGGCACCCATGCAAATGGAGAATAGTTGCATGACCGCCGAATCATACACCAATGCACTGTATGAACATGTACACAAATTCATGGATCTCGGCATACTCAAAAGAACCAAGACGCTCTCCTCCAAAATAGGAAGTGAATCAGGTGGTTCTCTGCCATAAACAAACTCTACAACAGAAGGAGGAAACTGATACAGAATAAGGTGAAGTCCCAAGACTGGAAAAACTCCCTTAACAGCCTCAACAAAAAGTTGAGATTCCTCATCAAATCCTCTAAAGCTAACTATGAAAAGAGAATTGCAGCAGATAGTAAAGACAACCACAAGGCCTTCTACAGTTATGTAAAGGATCCCCACGGCAATACCCAGATTTGCTCTGAGCTGCTGCACAATGTTACCTCCTATACTGAGCCAACAGATATTGCCAATATACTGGCAGATAGATTCAGTGCAAACTTTACCTCCCCCCCAAAGGACCAATCATAATACCAGTAGATTGCCAGGCATCCAGTATACCTGTTGCACAGGTTAAAACAGCACTGTCCAAGGTAAAAAATACAGCTTCCATGGAACCTGACAATATCCCTGGCTGTGTTCTACATGATCTACAGAGTGAACTGGCACTTCACCTGTGTTCCCTGTTCAATCACAGTCTCACCTCAGGCTTTTTCCTTACCGAATGGCACACTGTTACAGTCATCCCTCTCCACAAAGGAGGAGTGACTACAGACCCTGGGAGCTATCGCCCTATTAGCCTGACAAGTCTGATATGCAAAGCTATGGAATGCATCATCATGGACTTAATAAACAAGGTTATAAGGAATCTCCAAACTCTGGATCCCACACAGTTTGGTTTTGTGAAGGGTAGATGATGCCTGCTCAACTTGGTTGACTTCTTTGAGTCAATCACCACAGCTGTGGATGAAGGCAAGGTGGTTCATACAGCCTACCTTGATCTGGCCAAGGCCTTTGATACCATTCCCCACTCAGGAATCATAGAAAAACTCACTAAGCTAGGCATCAACCCCTATATCACTAGGTGGGCTGCAAACTGGCTCACAGATAGAATCCACAGTGTGAAAGTAGCTGACTCCAAGTCAGACTGATGACCAGTCATGAGTGGATTCCCACAGGGATCGGTCCAGGGTCCTCTCCTGTGTGGTATCTACTTCTCAGAAGGCCAAGCCAACACGAAGGGACTCTGGCTGACAAAGTTTGCAGACAATTGCAAGTTGGAAGCCATTATTAACTCCCCAAGTGATGTTGACAACCTACAGAAAGGCCTCACTGAGACCAACGACTGGTGTCAGAACCAGGGCCTTAAGCTCAATGCCAAAAAATGTGTCATCATCCCCCTTGGGAAAAACCCGGTTCCCTTGACTTACCACATCAATGGTAGTCCACTGAACACAGAAGGCGTTATAAGAGATCTGGGAACACAGGCTGACAGCAACCTCTCCTTCAACCACCACATTGCCACTGCAGTCTGAAATTCCTTCTATGTGGCACATCTCATTACCAAGGGTTTTTCATCCAGGAAGAAAGACGCCATTGTGTCCCTCTACTCTTCCCTCATTAGGCCAGTCATCGAGTACAATGCCCCATTTGGGATGTACCTCACTAGACACCTGCAACAACTGGAGAAGCCACAAGAGCACCTCACAAAGAGGATCCTAAGCCTTAAACACTTGTCCTATATGGGCAGACTCAAAAAACTCCAACTATTCTCTGTCTCATACTGCCTACTTAGAGCTGATCTCTGCTTGACTTACAAAGCCATGTCTGATCCAGCTCTGTTAAAAATGCTACATGTAAAGAAATCCGAATCCCTCCATGCCACATGCTCCAGAGACCTCAACCTTATTACCACGATCAACAAAACATGCTGGAGAGACAGGTTCCTAACCCAGATACTGCCCATGCTATGGAATAGACTTCCCATACATGTTAAACAGAGCAACTCACTGGCACACTTAAAGAGAAATCTTGATGAGAGGATGAGAAATAGAAAATTCACCCTGGGGATCACTCCAGTGGCTCTACTCGACAAAGGCACTTGCAACTAAGGTCAGGTGGCATGGTGCCAAGGTAATCTTATGGCCTAGGCTTGTAAAGACTGCAGGGCCATTAGCCTAGTACACACTTATGAACCTATGAACCACCAATCTTTGACCAAAAACAAAACTAAAGGTCACTACCCTTGTGGCTGATAGACTCGCAGGTGAATTCCTCAAGACTGCTGGCAAAACAATCTCTTATCCAGTATCCATACTAATAAACAGGTAATTTGCTGAACAACATATACCATCCCTCTGGAAAATCTCTCATATAATACCAGTACACAAAGGCAGCGATTTTACTGACTTAACTAACTACCTTCCAATTGCCATACTATCCCCCCTTTCCAAAATCCTTGAAAAATGCATTCACTCCCAAATATTATGCTACCTACTAACTAATAATCTCCTTGCTGAAACACAGTACAGATTCTGCCCAAATTATAGTACCATTACTGCCCTTATCATATTCTCCAATACCATAAATCAGGAACAAAACAAAGGTAATCTTGCTGTATACTGTATATACCTCTCCAAAGCCTTTGACATGGTTTCCCATTCCAAACTACTAACCATACTCTCAGAAGTCAAACTTCACAACTCCACACTATCATGGTTCAAAGATTATCTCTCAAACTGTCAACAAGCAGTAAAATGGGAAAACACCCTATCTCCCCTTTTCTCTGTAAACTTAGGTGGTCCACAGGGATCCCTCCTTGGACCCCTTCTCTTCACCATATTCACCAAATACCTACACAAGGCTAACCTCCATGGCAACCTGCTCCAATATGCTCCACTATGCCAATGATTTTATCCTAACATCCTCTGCCCCATCACTCCAATAATTACGACAAATCACCCAAGAATCCTTTTTAGCAGTAGAAAAATGGCTTTCTGATTCACAAGTAATACGTAACTCTAAAAAACCCAGCTATTGATATTCAATTCCTCTAAGGCTACTGACCCAATTCCATTATTTAAAATAATATGCTCCAACAATATGCCCATCATATCTGTTGCCCAAACCAAACTACTAGGAGTAATCATAGATCATACTATGAAATTCAACAAAATGTAGCTCAAACCATCACAAAGGTTCACAAAAAACTAGGTACCCTCTATAGATGCAAAAATTACCTAACCTCTGAGGTTCATTGCAAGAACCTACCTACTCTCCACAGTACTGCATGCCTCCCCAGTACTAGCCAATATAAACAAAGGTGACCTAAATACACTATCTGCTATAACAAAATAGTAGATTTCACCACTGACTCATCTTACAGACCCTACCACTGCCAATGCCTTAAAAAGCCTATCCTGGAAAGAATTATTAAACCTGCTAACTTTCAACCAACTTACTTTAGCCAGCCAAGTCCTCCATAACCCTCCTCCAAAAAAAAAAAAAAAACAGCCCTACAGGGACTACTACACCACTATGCCAGTAATCATCCACTAAGAAGTACCATTACTGAATCTCCAGATGATGTGGATACTCTACAAAAAGGCCTTACAGAAACAAATGCTTGGTACCAGGGCCATGGACTCAAGCTTAATGCCAAGAAATGTATAGATGTCCTTCAAGGATGCATCTGCAGTCATCACATATGGGTTGTCCTGCCTCAGGCAGCCCTTCGGTCGGCCGGATTCCAAAGTCTGGGTCTGGCCTCGGCTGATGTCGCACTTTCCTGACGCCAGAGCTGCCTGGGGTATAAAAGCATCAGCCGACGCCATTTTCCTCAGTCTTTCTTGCCGCGTGGTGCCCGAAGCAGAAGCAGTTCGCAAGTGCAGGTCGGCCAGCTCCTGTGATTCAGCTACCGAAGACTTTGAAAAAGCTAAGTACCCCGTTGGGGACTCTTTCTTGCCTCAGCCGATGTCAGATAAAGTTAATAATTGTTTAACTTGTGGGAAACAAATACCTCATAAGGATTTCCACTCTTACTGCCTCCCCTGCCTAGGCCCAGACCATGATGTCTCAGCCTGTTCAGCCTGTGCTTCCTTCAACCGACAAACTCTTAGACGTCGGTCGGAGTTTGCAGAGGAATTCTTTGGGGCTAGTTTTGCTTACAAGATGCCATCGGAGACTCCGACTTCGCATTTACTTAAGAAACGGAAGGACAAGGACTGACACACGCGGGCCGCGGTTTCGGCTGAAACCACGGTCAGGCCTACCGCGAGTGTCTCGGTCTCGGCTGAAACCGAGTCCTTGGTACTTCCGACATCGAAATCGACAACCGACTACCTCGGCCCCGGAGGCCCCGGCCGAGTCGGTTATTGAATTACCTTCTGAAACTGGTGTCCAGGAACCTTCCGACACCATTCCTTTAGTCAAGTCTACTCCTGCACGTGGTGCAGCCAGACCTCCTGCATCCATGTCCATTAGGGCTTTCTAGGGCTAAAGCTACTAAACTTACTAAAGCTTTGCCTCCCAAGGTTACCTCTCAGAGACCTTCTACTGGCTCACAGATTCTTAGCTTAGCAGAGGATCTTATCTCCTTAATTAGAGGTTCTCAACCTCATCCGGACAGGGGCACTCAACCACCTCCAGACAAAAGGCCCAGGGTTGAGCCCTCTGACCCCCACTCCTCAGATGAGTCCACTGATGGCTCTACTCTGTCAGACCACCAGGAGGAGGCTTATTCGGCCTTCGAGGATTCTGATGCTGAAGAATCTATTCCCTCGGCCTCCTCTCCTGAAGAGTTTTCCTTTGGAGAGACATTACACTCTATGAGAGAACATTTTCAATGGCAGGGTCAGGAATTCTCTGATTCTAGAAAGAGATTAAGGACCTTTTTACATTTACCTCAGCATAGACCTTTAGCTATACCTCCTGTTTTGAATGTTATTGATGATGTGTACTCTGATGCTAGTACAGCCCCTGACTCTCTCCCTCCGGCTCCTGCCAAACCTGATAGGTACTACAGGGTCCCGGACTCACATCTACACCTGTACAAGGCCCACTCTGCTGATCCAGAAACTATTTCCCAGGGCCCAAAAGGGGTTGCAGCTGCCACTGCTAGAAATCCTCTACCCTCTGAAAGGGAGTCCAGAGCTTTAGAGAGATGAGGTAAGAAAGTGTATACTTCTGCAACTCTTTCCATGAGGGCATTAAATTGTCAATTTCATATGATACAGTACCAAGAGTATTTGTTAGATGAATTGCATAAGAAACTGTCTTCTTCTGAACCCCTTGATCGCAAATCCCTTCAGGATCTGGTACATAACTCCCAGCAGGTTAGTAACCATTTCTTGCAGTGTGGTTATGATGCATTGGAAGCTTCATGTAGGTCAGCTATGACAGGTGCAGTCATACGGAGGCATGCCTGGCTGAAGGAACAATCACTGCCAGACCATGTTAAAGCTAAGCTTTTGGATGCTCCTATGGAAAAGCAAAAATTATTTGGTTCCACGGCTCAAGAGGTCTTAAAGAAATTTGAAGAAAAGGCAAAATCTGTGCAAACAGTCAAAGACTTTCTGCAAGTACAACCACCGAGATTCAGCAGAAATTGGCCTACTAAGAATTGGTCCTTTCCGGACTCAGACAGATCTCAGAGAGGCAGGAATAGACATGCCAGAGGTAGAGGGCAAGCTAGAGGCTCCTACAGAGGCCGTCAATGGCAGCCTCCCAACCAGAGAAGTAGTGCAGGAACTACAACTGCTACACCAGGACAGACTCAATGACTTTGTTTTGACTACGCCAGCCACGGCTCAATTAGAAGCACCTTTGGGTGGAAAGCTTTCTTTATTTTCAAAAGATTGGCACAGCATTACAAGGGACACATGGACACTGCAAATAATAGACAAAGGATACAGGTTCCATTTCCACACATTGCCAAAAAGAAAAGGCATGCCAGACCTGCCACCAAATCAGAGGGCAGAGGCTTTGAAACAAATTTCCAACTTAATACAAATGAAAGCTATAGAAAAGGTACCTATTTCAGAACAAGGCCAAGGATTTTACTCCAGATTATTCCTTGTTCCAAGAAAAGAAAATCAATGGAGGCCTATTCTCGACTTGTCCGCACTGAATACTTACCTCATTGTGCCAAAATTCAAAATGCTGACTCTACAGCAACTCCTTCCCATGCTGGGCAAGGAGTCTTGGCTGGTGACTCTAGACCTCAAGGAGGCATACCTGCATGTCCCTATCAGACAAAGTTGCAGAAGACACCTCAGATTTCTTGCAGGGTCAGAGCATTATCAATTCTCAGCATTGCCCTTTGGCTTATCTACTGTGCCCAGAGTATTCACGAAATGCCTGGCATCAGTAATTGCACACTACAGACTTCAGGGGATTCAAATTTACCCATATCTGGACGACTGCCTTATACAAGCGGACAGCAAGCAAACTTTGTTAAAGGACTTGGATTATGCCATCCACCTACTGCAGGCCTTGGGATATACAGTCAACATCCACAAATCAAGACTTGTTCCATCCCAAAGAATAACTTTTCTGGGTGCGGATCTAGACACAACCACCCAAATGGCCTTTCTCACAGAAGAAAAACAAAAACAACTACCGGATTACTTCAAGAATCTGGCAAGACAAACTCAGCTGACTGCAAGGAAAATCCTGCAGGCCTTGGGTTACATGACATCTTGCATTCTTCTTATCCCACAAGCAAGGCTGCATATGAGAAAATTACAATGGTACCTAAGGAGTTTATGGACTCAGCACAGTCACAGCTTAGAAACCTTGATCCCACTCATTCCATGCCTCCAAAAGGAATTTCTGTGGTGGGCTCAAGCCTGCCAGTCAAAAAGCAGGTTGCCCTTCAGCAAGCCAAGAGCCAATCAAACCATCACTACGGATGCTTCAGACCAAGGTTGGGGAACACACATGGAGGGCAGATGTATCCAAGGGCTATGGTCACAAAGAGAGCTGCGCATGCACATAAACCAAAAGGAAATTCTGGCAGTGATACAAGCAATCGAGGCCTTCAAACCTTTTCTTCATCAAGACCACCTACTCATAAGGACAGACAACACCACAGTTATGTGGGACATAAACAAGCAAGGAGGCACCCATTCCTACCCTCTTTGCAGACTGGCAATGAATCTATGGGAACTTTCCTTGAAACTCAATATACAGATGCAGTCCCAGTTCGTGCCAGGGAAAGACAATATACTGGCAGACAGCTTAAGCAGAAATATCATGGATGCACACGAATGGATGCTGCACCCAGACATCTTCTTACTCATAACACAATCATGGGGAAGGCTGGAAATAGATCTGTTCACCTCTCCCCACAATCATCAACTGAAGAAATTCTGCTCAAGGACATACCACCCACAAGCATGGAAAGTGGACGCTCTCTCTTTCAGCTGGAAAGCTCTAACAGTGTATGCTTTTCCACCTCTCCCATTAATGACCGAGGTCTTACTGAAGATCAGGACAGAGCAGTCCAGAGTGATTTTGATAGCTCCAAACTGGCCAAGACAGCACTGGTACCCACTGTTAAAGAGCATGTCACAGACGAAACTGTGGCCTCTCCCCCTATGGCCACTTCTACTGATGCAGCACAATTTCAAGACTCTGCATTCCAACCTGAAAACCTTGCAGCTAACTGCCTGGAAAATACCATGACTCCTCCTCAGGATAAGCTATCCCAGAGAGTGAAGGATATTATTATGGAAGCTCGACGGCCTTCCACAAGGAAGGCATATTCAGCAAAATGGAAAAGATTTCACACTTGGAACACAACAAAGGGCCTAGATGTGACAGTGATGAACATGGCACATGTACTGGAATATTTGGCAGAATTGTTCCACAACGGCCTGTCTTACTCTTCCATTAAGATACATGCCTCAGCAATTTCAGCAGAATACAATGTTAATCCACCTGTCTTCTCTCATCCTCTCCTGAGACAGTTTCTAAGAGGAATCAAAAACATCAATCCTCCAAGGAAACCACCTCTACTTACTTGGGACCTTAACTTCGTGTTGGAAAAACTAACACTTCCTCCCTTTGAACCAGCAGCATCTGCAGATCTTCAGTTTCTGTCTTGGAAAACTGCCTTCCTTCTGGCCATAACCTCTGCAAGAAGAGTATCTGAGTTACAAGCTCTAATGGCAGTACAGCCATTTCTTATCTTTCATCAGGACAGAGTTTCATTGAGAACCAATCCTACATTTATGCCAAAGGTGGTATCCAGGGTATCTTTGAACCAAGCTATTCACTTGCCAACATTCTTCCCACAACCACAAAATAAAGGGGAGAAACTTCTGCACACCCTGGACATACACAGACAGTTGCGTTACTACTTGGACAGAACTAAAAGTTACAGAAAGACTGACCAGCTGTTTGCAGCATATGCTGCTGGGGCACAAGGAAAAGCAATTTCCAAACAGACAATTTCAAAATGGATCTGAAATTGCATTCGTTTTTGTTACTCCTTTCATGGAAAAACTGTGCCAACTGACATTAGACCTCATTCCACGAGAGCCACAGCCACCACCACAGCCTTCCTTAGAGGGGTGGCTACCAAGGACATTTTAGAAGCTGCTACATGGAGCTCCGTGCATACATTTGCCAAGCATTACAATTTACCTTTATACTCCAGATCCAGAGCAGGCTTTGCTACGGCAGTCCTGCAGGGTACCTTAGCTACACCATCCTTTACTTAGTACCTCCACCCCCAGATTGGCTATGGTATTCTACCCATATGTGATGACTGCAGATGCATCCTTGAAGGACATAGTACAGTTTTGTACCTACCATAAATGTAGATGTCTGATAGGTATGCATCTGCAGTCAGGTTTACCCTCCCTCCTTCCCCTCTGTGGTATACTTCTTGGGTACTTACCCCTCTTATAGCTAGCTGGGGGGATCTATTATGGTGTATTTGTTTTTATAGTACTGTGCATGTTTGGATTTGTTTTTGCAATGCATATCTCCAAATTTTAGCCTTCCTTAGAGGGCACCTGGCATCTGGGGCAAGAAAAACTGAGGAAAATGGCATCGGCTGGTGCTTTTATACTCCAGACGCTCTGACATCGGCGAAAGTGTGACATCAGCCGAGGCCAGACACAGACTTTGGAATCCGGCCGACCGAAGGGCTGCCTGAGGCAGGACAAACCATATGTGATGACTGCAGATGCATACCTATCGGACATCTACATTTATGGTAGGTACAAAACTGTACTTTATCCCCTTTGGGAAAAAACATGTACCCATGAATTACCACATAGGTGGCAGTACGCTAAACACTGAAAGTGTGATAACAGACTTAGGGACGCAGGTGGACAGTGGTCTCACCTTCGATAACCACATCGCCACAACAGTCAGGAAATTTTTCTATGTGGCACACCTCATCACTAATGGCTTTTCATCCAGAAAAAAGGAGGTCATTGTCCCATTGTACTCATCCCTCATTAGACCCATTATAGAAGACAATGCCCCATTTGGTATGTACCTCTCAAGACACCTGCAACAACTGGAAAGGCCACAGAAATACCTCACTAAAAGAATCACAGGTCTAAAGCAGATGCCATATGCTGACCGCTTTAAAAAACTCCAGCTACACTCGTCGCATATCGTCTACTAAGAGGCGATCTCTGCTTAACATACAAGCCATTTCAAACCCAGAGCTGTTGGACATGCTACACTTAAAGAAATCCCAATCCCTCAGAGCCACACGCTCCAGTGATCTAAACCTTGTCATCACAATAAACAAAGCATGCTGGAGGGATAGGTTCCTGACCCAGAGACTCCTCAGACTCTGGAACAGACTGCCCATACATTCCTCTTTGGCCCTTTTCAGAAGGAACCTTGACGAGTGGATGGGAGAAAGGAAATTCACCCCGGGGATCATGTCAGTCTAGACAGGGGTCCAGAAAGTAAATAGTGTGGGAAGAAATAGCCAGGGAATTGTTATGGCTAGGCTTGTATAGGTCCTAGGGTCGATAGCCTAGTACCAACCTATGAACCAATAAATCACTGGCTGATGTTACTAAAAGCCTTCTTAAGTTACATTTATCCAACTCATCACTGTCTGCCTACTGATGCCACCATCATATACATTCACCACTGAATTCAGAGACTTGACTATATTTGCCAGAAGCATAAGCTAGTCAAGAGTCTCAACACTATTTTACTAAATGTATAATCTTAACTATTTGTATAAATCTGTGTAACTACAAAATGTTGTGCAAATGATGTAATTGTAATCTCATATTGTCTGTATTACTCTATTCATTATTATTGTGTACTAGTGTTACCTCTGCTTACTATTTTATCACTGTATCTTATTACTGTATTGTTATTACTGTATATTACTGTATTTACTACTGTATTTTTATTACTGTATGTTATTACTGTATGTTATTACTGTATGGAGCTTTTCTCCCCGGGCCTCCACTGAAAATGGGCTGCCCTGCCCAGTTGGACATTTTCCTGTTAAACAAAAGTAAAATAAAACAAATAAATATATAATAAATAAATATTTGACTAACAAACTGCAGATTAGATCCTTGCCCACCAAAGCTGATTATGACTAGTCTTTATGTTCTAGTACCAATGATATTTTGAGATACTAGTTTTGACTTTGAGATAGGATTTTTTTCCATCAGCATTTAAAGAGGCCTTTATTATCTCTACTCTTCAGACATTTACTTTTACTCCTGACATTCTTGAAAATGACTGCCCAGTCTCTAACTTTCTTTAACAAAACCTCATAGTCGCCTTATAGTCAATGGGATTGTGTACCTTTTTCATTCTGAATTTTGTACTCACCATAGCACATAAGTGCTCTTGTAGGGTAGTTAATGACCTGCTTATGACCAGAGACCTGCAATACTACTCCATATTGGTTCTCCTGGATCTCTCAACATAGGCTCATAGGAAGTTACTAAACTAATGGCACTGGGGCCCTTACAGGCCTAGCCAAGAGTTTATTTCCAAACAAAACCTCAGTCAGCACCTGTCGTCCCTGTCAGTGAGGGACACAGGTGTAACCCCTGGGACAAATGTGTGCTTTTCCATCCATACATCAAGGCTGCACTTGAAGAGGGTCAGTGAGGCACTCTGTTTGACATGTATGGAAAGTCTATTCCAGAGATGGGGCAGCCGCTGGGATACAAACCTGTCTCTCCAGCAGGTTTTGTTGATGTTGCACATTAGATTTAGGCCTTTCAAGCAGGTAATGTGCGCGGAGTTAGGTTTATGGATATGGAGCATTTCTAGTATGGCAGGTTCCAATATTGCCTTATAGGTGAGACACAGATCACCTCTGAGCAATTTGTACGATACCGAGTAGAATGATAGTGATTTGAGCCTGTCCACATACGACAGGTGTTGGAGGCTATTGATTCTCTTTGTGAGGTATTTCTGTGGCCTTTCCAATTGGTGCAGGTGTTTGGAAAGGTACACACCCAACAGGTGCTATACTCAGTTATTGGCTTAATGAGAGAGGGGTATAGAGAGGTAATAACCTCCTTTTTTCTGTATACAATCCCTTTACTTATGAGATGAACCAAGTAAAAGGCTTTTCTGACCACTGCCGCTACATGATGGTCGAATGTGAGATTGTTGTCAACCTGAGTACCCAAGTCTCTCACCACAGGTTGTGTGCTTAGGGGGTTGCCATTGCTGTAGTAATCAGTAGGAGCCATGTTTTTGCCAAATAGTATGATAATACATTTTTTTGCATTTAACTTAAGGCCATGACTTTGGCACCAGTCATTTGTCACTGTGAGACCCTCTTGCAGTATTAACATCATTTGAGGAGTCAGTGACAGCTCCCAACTTACAGTCATCCACTAACATGGTGAGGCACAGGTCTTTTGTCTTTGCCTGGACCTCTAAGAAGTAGATGCCAAACAGTTGGGGTTCTAGGACAGATTCCTGGAGAACATCACTAGTGACAGGCCTGCTGTCAGAGGTGGAGGCACCTACTTTGACCTTATGGGTCCTATCAGTGAGCTAGTTTGGCCACCCACCTGAGGAGATAGGGATTTACACCAAGTTGTGTTAGCTTTTTTGATGATGCCTGAGTGGGGGATTGTGTCAAAGGCCTTGGCCAAGTCAAGGTAAGCTGCATGTACTGACTTTCCCCTCATCCAGGGCCTTGGTGACAGTCTCAAAGAAGTCAACCAGGTAGAACAGGCAAGATCTTCCCTTGACAAATCCGAACTGGAATGCGTCAAGTGTTTGCAGATTGCCTATGCCCTTGTTTATGAGATCCATAATAATACGCTCCATAGCTTTACAGATCAGACTTGTCAACCTAATGGGATGATAATTTCCAGGGTCAGTAGTGGTGCTAGCTTTGTGCATGGGGATGACAATGGCAGTTCTCCACTCTGCTGGAATGAAACCTGTACATAGGCTGTGGTTGAATAGGTTGCTTAATGGTGAAGCTAGTTTTTGCTGGAGATGGTGCAGAATACAGCCTAGGATGCTATCAGGTCCCATGGAATCTGTGTTCTTTGCCTTGGATAGGGACTTTAACACTTGATCCACAGAGATGTGAGGTGTGGGACAAGTATCAGGGATGTCGAATGGGCATTTTGGGGGATGGGGGTTGAAGTTTGCACTGACCTTATCTGCTTTCAGGTTGGCTAAGTCAAGAGGATCAGTGTAAGTGGTACCGTTAAATACTAATTTGGAACAAACCTGGGCTTTGCCATGGAGGTTCCTGACATAACTAAAGGTGTCTTTGTGGTTTCCCTTTGTTTTGGAGGCTATCTTCAATTTGTAATTGGCTTTGAAGGTTTTCACTAGTGATCTAATTTGCTTGTTGAGGTTGAGGAAGGAGTTTTTCCAATTTGGAATTTATTCCTTTTTACCCTTGGACAACAGTTTTTTTCCTTTTGTTATAAAGCCTGTTGATAGAGGATATCCACCAGACAGGTTTGTGTTTCCTTGAAGAGCATGTGTTAGTTCTGTTGGGTATGACTGAGTCCATGCAGTTGTACAGGTGCTTGTATACTGTATTGGTATACTGTTCAGAATAGTTGTCTGCATCCTCTGAGGGGAGCGGTGGTGTGAAGCTACTAATACCCACCCTTAGGAGGTTGTAGTCAGCTTTTGAGATGTTTTTTAGCCTGGTTATGGCTGGGGGGAGGGGGTGTTGGGTGAGATAGAACTTCAAATGAGACAGACCTCTGATCTGATCTCACCAGGGGAAAACATACTGTGGGACTGGTGCAGTGGTCACTCATCTTGGTGAGAACCAAGTCCAAAATGTTATGTCCCCTTGTGAGAGATGAGACACGCTGGTCTAGTTTATTAGAACTGATGAAGTCAAGAATCATTGGGTGAGTGCGTTAGTGCAGGAGTAGTTCACCCAGTCTATGGTGGGGTAGTTGAAGTCACCAAGGATCAGTGTGTTAGGGAGTACCTTGATGGACTCAAGTAGGTCAAGGTAAAAGGAGTGGGTGTCCTGAGTCATGGATGGGGGTCTATAGCTGGCTATAACTTGGATGGGTGTCTTGCCAACTGTCAGTTGCACCTGGAGTAATTCCAGTACACCATGCTGGCAAACCAGTCTGGAGGTGTGGTTGTCTTTAATGAAAATAGAAACTCCACCACCCTTAGTCTTCCCAACCTATTTTGGGGTCAGAATGTGTGGAATTAAGTATAGCCTGGTATGGCAGTGGTGCTCTCTGCAGCCCTGAACTAAGTTTCTGTGAATGCACAGACGTCGGCATCTTCCAGTCTAAGGAGAGCCCCCAGTGAGTGCATTTTTAGATTAAGGCTCCTAGCATTAAGCAGCATGACCTTCAATTTGCTTTTTGACAGATCTTTTATGACGGAGGATTTGTCTTTGGGGCATTGCCTAAAAAGGCACAATGGGTGAGGAATAAGCCTTGGCCAGGATCCCTGGCAAAGCATTGAGGCCTATCAACCATGTCATCCCAGGCAGATAGATACTGGATCCCCTTGTGAAGACACCAGAAACAAAGTCAATTTTTGAAGTCAATTCTTTTTTGTTGGCATAGTAGTATCATTCTTGGTGAAGGTAGGACGCTGCATAGAGCTAGAGTCATACCTGCCTGGGACACATACTCCAAGAGCTTAATCATGTCTCTCTTCAAATAGTCCAGGGAGCTACATCTCAAGTCATTCGCACCAGCATGTTCAATGACAGAGTCATATTTGTACCTGTTGTGGAGAGACTTGAGCATGGCCTTCTGACGGAACAGTTAAAATCTTACTGTGGTCTCTTCTGTATAGCCTTCGATGACTTACATCCTTTTTCTGTGGCTGTTTCCAGAAGGTCTGTTCTGGACTAAATTCACCTTCATCCTATTCATTGGTATGAGAAGCGTCAAAAGGCTCTCCCTCACTGCCATTGTCGTTCCTGGTTTATGAGCTTCCTTGGGACGATGTTATGATGGAAGAAGGGATTAGCATATAATAATTATTCAAATGAGACATGCAAATGTACCTCTCCTTTCCACAAGAGAATATGGCTAGTGTGGATTCTGTTGATGATGATCTTGAAACCATCCATTCTTGACATCCATTGAAATTGTGCACCTCCAAAACTGAGGCTATGCCATTCATGCTACTTTGAGACACTCTCTTCCCTCACGTTCCCAATTTTATCTTATATCATTGAAATAAGCTTTATTTTCTTGAAAGAGAGCATAATCTAGGAGTTATCCTTGATTCACAGGTTGACATTTAGGGAGCAGGTGCCAGCTATTCTGAAATCATCTTGTTTCATCTTATAGCTTCATAAGGTCATAGGTGTTTACTAGGCTAACGACCACATGAGCCTTTTTAATCCTAGCCATGAATCCCAAATCTCTCACAAGTTTTGATACCCTTGGTAAGTGTAAGCATGAGCCTGGGAAATAAACCATTTACAGGTTACCTGTTTGCATCAGACATAGGTGCCAAACCAGGGATGAATTTCCAGTTTCCCATCCAATTGTCCAAGTTGCACTTGAATTGGATTAGGGAGAAACTCTGCTTCACTTGGATGTGGAGCCTGTTCCATAGATGGGGTAGTCTCTGGGATGCATACCTATCTCTCCAGCAGGTCCTATTTATATCACAGGTAAGGTTTAAGACTTTAGAATGGGTAAATCTGGTACTGTTTGTTTTGTGGATAAGTAGGAGGTCCATCAGAGTGGGGTCTGACAATGCCCTGTATGCCAGACATAGATCTCCCCTCAAAAGCCTGTAGGAGACAGAATACAGGGATAGGGCCTTGAGGCGGTCTGCATAAGACATATTACTTACATTTTGTATTCTTTTAGTGAGGACATTCCAGTTGTTGGATATGCCTGCTTACATACATACCAAAGAGGGCATTATACTCAATGATAGGTCTGATGGATACCGAATACAGTGGAACAATGACTTCCTTGAACTTAGATGCCATACCTTTGTTTATAAGTTGTGCAACATAAAATGATTTCCTCACCACTGTAGACACATGATGATCAAAGCCTAGATTACTATCTATGTGTGTTCCTAAGTCCCTGACTACTGGGTCAACTCTAAGGGGTGTGCTGTCAATGTGATAGTTACCAGGGATGGATGACTTCCCAAAGGATACTATTATGCATTTCTTGGCATTTAGTTTTAGTCCATGACTCTGACACCAGTTGTTTGTCTGTGTCAGCCCCTCCTGCAGAACATTTCTGTCAGTGTGAGATTCAATGACAGCTCCTAATTTGCAATCATCTGCAAATTTAGTCAGCCAGAGACCACTGACATTGGCCTTGACTTCTGAGAAGTAAATGACAAAAAGGAGCGGTCCAAGGACTGATCCCTGAGGGACTCCACTTGTAACTGGCCTCTTTGTAGAGGTGGACTCCCCAATTCTAACTTTCTGGGTCCTGTCAGTGAGCCAGTTGGCTAAATACCTGGTGACATATGGGTTTGTACTTAACCTCTTGAGTTTGTCAACAATTCCCGAGTGGGGTATTGTGTCAAATGCCTTGGCCTAGTCAAGGTAGGCAGTGTGAATGATTTTGCCCTCATCCGTTGCTTTGGTGTCCTTCTCAAAAAAGTCCACCAGGTTGATTAGGCATGATCTGCACTTGATGAAACCAAACTGGGTTGGATCCAGTGTCTGGAGGTTTACTATATCTCTACTGATCATCTCCATCATAATTCTTTCCATGGCTTTACATATAAGACTAGTGAGACTCATGGGTCTGTAGTTTCCATGGTCTGTAGATGGCCCTCCTTTATGCAGAGGGATGACTGTTGCCTTTCTCCATTCATGATGCATGAAGCCTGTTTGGAGGCTACAGTTAAATAGTAATTCCAGAGGCCCTGATAGGTCATGTTTCATGCTATTTAGAAGAGATCCTAGGATATTGTCTGGGCCCATTAATGCAGTGTTCTTGGTCTTAGAGAGAGCATTAAGGACCTGTTCCCTAATAATAGTAGGGGGAGTTATATTTGATATTTCCTGAGAGAAGGTTGAGGGGGAGAGAGGAGTAAAGTTGGAGCTGAATTTATCAGCCAAGAAGTTTGCTATATCTTCTGGCTCAGTATAGGTTGCTCCATTTACAATGAGCTCTGCACACAATTGTGTATTGCCTTTGAGGTTGCAGACATAGCTAAAGAATGCTTTGTGGTTGTCCTTGGCCTCAGAGGCCAAACTTACCTCACATTTGACTTTGGTAGAATTTGACCTCTGAGTTGTTTGTTTAGTTTAATGAGAGTGCTTTTACCCTGCTGGGTGTTGCACCTCCTTATTTTTGCCATGATTTTCTTCCTCTTGTTATACCACCAATTGATTTTGTGATTCCACCAGGGTGGCATGTTTGTGAGTTACTTCTGTACTTCTTCCTGGTAGGTACAGCTGCCTCTATGCAGCTGTTATCATGTTTGTACAGGGTTTCTGTGAACAGTTCTGCATAGACAGACATGTTCTCAGGGTTTATAGGGGCTTGAAATTTTGCCAGGTTCTCACTTAATAGCAGAAGGTTAGCCTTAGAATAGTTCCTGAATATTCCTGGTTTCGCTGGGGGTACAGGTTTTATTTTTACTTCAAAGGAGACCATTTTGTGGTCTGACCTTACCAGGGAAGGCATTACAGTAGGGGGTGTGCAGCACTCTCCCATATTAGTCAGGACAAGATCCAGTATGGTTGCACCCCCGGTTGGTGTATTGACTATGTGGTCTAGGGAGTTTGTGTTTATAAAATCCAGAAATCTCTGTGCATCTACGTTTGATGCCATATAGGATTCCCAGTTAATAGTGGGGTAATTAAAGTCACCCATGAATATGGTATTGGGTTGGATAGTTGGTGTTTCTAATAAGTTTAAATACATGGTATGGGTTTCCTGGGTCATAAAGGGGGACCTATAGCTTGCAAATAAGTGGTACCTATGGTGATTTGAACATGGAGCAGCTCAAGTGCATTGTCCTATTTGACCAGCCTTGAAGTATATTTATTTTTGATGTAAATAGAGACACCTCCACCTTTAATCCCTACCTGTAAAGTAGCTTGTCTAAATGTGTGAAAATCATTATAACCCTGCACTGTTGGTGTGCTGTCTGCGGCTTTAAATCACGTCTCAGAGACTGCATTCTCTAGGGTAAAAAGAGCTTCCAGGGAGTGGATTTTTTTTGTTTAGGCTCCTAAAAACATCTCCAGAATTAAATATTTCTTGTTCCAAGCTGATCTCTCGGTAATAGTTCACATTTTAATTTCTTACAGGCTGGACTATTACAGTGCTCTTTACCTGGGACTTGCCAACAGTGAACATGACCATTTACAGAAGTTGCAGAACTCTGCTGTCAGATTACTAACCGGTACAAGTCATTAGTGGAGTACTTAGAAAAGCTCCACATAATGATGGGTGAGATTTAGAGGCTGAGATCTGTATTAGATGACCAGGGAAAACAGACTGAGAAGGAGAAGGAATCTGAAGATAGCTGACATACCACTGCAGATATGAGATAAGGACTCAAATAACTGTATTAAAAACGTCATACTCCAGACATTCAAAAAAAGGGAGAGGTAACTGCAACTTTAGGAGATCAGTATTCACACAGGAACAGTCCAAAGTAAGTAGAAACAGAAACTGATCTCTCCACGATACACCAAGAAGTAAAGTCACTTTTCAGCCAAACAATCCAGTAGAACTAATAGCGTTATATGAAATAAACTTTTTATTTAACAGAACAAGTGGGTTGATAAAAGCTTTTCGTCCAACCAAAAAGGGGTTCTTAACAATTCAATCAACATT
>NW_025049075.1:15000-29285 GCF_019279795.1 Protopterus annectens | reverse complement strand
ACCCAAACACTCCATTCCAATTCTTCTCCAATATTCTATGAATTTCTGCTGAGTGTTCATCAAATGCTAAGGTGCAACTAAAACAGACTACTTGTGTATTTTGTCCACCCATTGCCACATTAGGACTTTTTAACAAGGGTGGGTAACAATCCATCTTTCTATCTGTAACATACTTTTCCTGTCCCTCAACCAATGTTTTAGGGTAAACCCTAGCGAATAACATCTACTTCAAGATGCCAATTTCTTCCAAAAATATTTTGTGTTCACTAGTTAATCTGGATACTCTTATCATTTGTCCTTTAATAAGATTCCTCTTCTGCCAACATGGATGTTCACTATCAAAATGTAGCAAACTATTTGAGTATGTTGGTTTTCTATAGATTGATGACTCATAACTCTTATTACTCATATTCTTGTACAAGTGTACATCCAGATAATTAACCATTTCCTTTCCTTTTGTCCTTGTAAAAGTTAAAAAAAATAGTGGTATTATTGGCATATTCAAGGAACTCATCTGCCTCCTCCTCTCTCCCAATCCACAAAATCAAAATGGCATCTAAAAATCTATATCTATAAATGCTAGTTTTAAACCTTGATTCCAACACAAATTTAGTTTCCCAATACCATAGAACAATATTTGCAAAGATTGGAGCTGCTATAGCTCCCATTGCCACTCCCCGTGTCTGTTTAAAATACTCATTCTGAAACCAGACAAAATTATTACTAAGTACTAATTCCATAAGGGTTGATAGTACATACACTGAATCACTAGAATACCTAGTACCCTCCCTAAGTGCATTTTGGAACATTTCCATACCTTCCTTGTGGGGGATACTTAAATACAAATCCTTAACATCAATACTTAAAAAACAAATCACTTTCTCATTAAATTCAACCTCTGCCAAACTCCTCAAGTGCATTGAATCCTTTAATACGTGATCTATCCCCTCAAAAAAAATTTTAAATGAAAATCAATCATCTTAGCTAAAGGTTCAGTTTTACTTCCTCTCCCTGCCACTATTGGTCTCATTGGTGGATCTGTGACAGATTTGTGGATTTTAAGTATCCCAAAAAAAGAAGCAACCTTTGGATGTTCTACTTTCAGAAATTTAATTTCTTCTACTGTAAAGCTGTAGTCATGAAAAAGGTTCTCCAATATAAAGTCCAACCTCCTGTTAAAAATATTAATTTCATTCAGGGAAGCTGGCGTAAAAATTCACTGTTGTTTAAATATCTTAACATTCTACTGGTATACTCAAATTGATCCATTATAACAACCCCACCCCCTTTATCGGGTTTCATAACCCTAATATTGTGGTTCTTCATTAGTTCCCTCAACACACGGTCTTCATCCTTAATTAAATTGTCACACCCGTGTTTTCTGTGCTTACCTAGAAGGTTCCTAATTTCCATTTATGTTAATTTTTCAAAAATGGCAACCAGGGGAACTAAAGGGGGGTTGTATTTACTCTTCCTGGACAGGGAACCATTTGTGTGTTTGTTGTCAAAGTCTTCACTCCTATCACCCTTTTCCAATAGTATTTTCAAATTAATTAATCTAGAAAACAACTTAATATCTAATATGGTATCCACCCCATAATTCTGTCCTTTGGGATCAAACGTGAACCCTTTTGAACATAATTCTCCATGGTGCACTTCCAACACCTCACTTTCAAAAAATTATAATACATTTTTACAATCATTTTGAACCATAAAGTCATCATGCACTGTTTGATGTACATTGCCAACATTTCCAACATCATCATCAACATCATAGTGTTCAACCCCATCAGCCCCTGCATAAGTAACATTCACCGGTCTATTCAAAGCAGCAAAAAATGTAATTAAGCCTGCCAATAAGTTGGTAAAGGTGCATGCAGGTGATAATCCTGGGTACTGTATTAATGTTGCTGCTTTGAACAGACCGATGACTTTATGGTTCAAAATGATGGTAAAAATGTATTGTATTTCTTTGAAAGTGCAGGGATGGTTCTAGGTGGAGCTAACATGTGTGCTTGGTGAAACTGGTCAGTCAAATTTGACAATGTGTACTTCAGAGTTAGATGAAGGTAATGTCACAGTTAGTAAATATAGGGGGCTGAAGATATATAATTACACCAATGAGGTGTTGGAAGTACACCATGGAGAATTATTGTCAAAAGGGCTCACGTTTGTTCCCAAAGGACAGAATTATGGGGTGGATACCATATTAGATATTAAGCTGTTTTCTAGATTAATTAATTTGAAAATACTATTGGAAAAAGGTGATAGGATTGAAGACTTTGACAACAAATACACAAATGGTTCCCTGTCCAGGAGGAGTAAAAACAACCCCCTCTAGTTCCCCCGGTTGCCATTTTTGAAAAATTAACTGAAATGGAAATTAGGAACCTTCTAGGTAAGTAGAGAAAACACGGGTGTGATAATTTAACTAAGGATGAAGACCGTATGTTGAGGGAATTAATGAAGAACCACAATATTAGGGATATAAAACCCGATAAAGGGGGTGGGTTGTTATAATGGATCAATTTGAGTATACCAGTAGAATGTTGATATTTAAACAGTGAATTTTTTACTCCAGCTTCCCTAAATGAAATTAACATTTTTAATAGAAGGTTGGACTTTATATTGGAGGACCTTTTTCATGAGTACAGCTTTACAGTAAAAGGAATTAAATTTCTGAAAGTAGAACATCCAAAGTTAGCTTCTTTTTCTGGGATACCTAAAATCCACAAATCTGTCACAGATCCACCAATGAGACCGATAGTGGCAGGGAGAGGAAGCAAAACTGAACCTTTAGCTAAGATGGTTGATTTTCATTTAAAAAAAAATTTGAGCAGAAAGATCACATATTAAAGGATTCATAGCACTTGTTGAGGAGTTTGGTAGAGGTTGAATTTAACGAGAAAGTGATTTTTTTTAGTATTGATGTTAAGGATTTGTATTTAAGTATCCCCCATGAGGAAGGTATGGAAATGTTCCAAAATACGCTTAGGGAGGGTACTAGGTATTCTAGTGATTCAGTGTATGTACCATCAACCCTTATGGAATTAGTACTTAGTAATAATTTTGTCTGGTTTCAGAGTGAGTATTTTAAACAGACATGGGGAGTGGCAATGGGAGCTATAGCAGCTCCAATCTTTGCAAATATTGTTCTATGGTATTGGGAAACTAAATTTGTGTTAGAATCAAGGTTTAAAACCAGAATTTATAGATATTATAGATTTTTAGATGACATTTTGATTTTGTGGATTGGGAGAGAGGAGGAGGCAGATGAGTTCCTTGAATATGCCAATAATACCACTAATTTTCTAACTTTTACAAGTACAAAAGAAAAGGAAATGGTTAATTATCTGGATGCACACTTGTACAAGAATATGAGTAGTAAGAGTTATGAGTTATCAATCTGTAGAAAGCCAACATACTCAAACAGTTTGCTACATTTTGATAGTGAACATCCATTTTGGCAGAAGAGGAATCTTATTAAAGGACAAATGATAAGAGCATCCAGATTAACTAGTGAACTCAAAAAATTTGTGGAGGAAATTGGCATCTTGAAGGAGATGTTATTCGCTAGGGGATACCCTAAAACATTGGTTGAGGAACAGGAAAAGTATGTTACAGATAGAAGGATGGATTGTTACCCACCCCTGTTAAAAAGTCCTAATGTGGCAATGGGTGGACAAAATACACAAGTGGGCTTGTTTAGTTGCACCTTAACATTTGATGAACACTCAACAGAAATTCATAGAATATTGGAGAAGAATTGGAATGGAATGTTTGGTGCCTTTGGTCTTATTGACAAGTTAGGCCAAGGATAGTGTATAGAAGGGGCGATAACATTAAGACCCTTTTTGAAAGAAGTCAGAATAAGGAGAATAGGATGATGATGGGGAAGATGAGTGTCTGTGGATGTTGTAGGGAATGTAGATTTATGTACGAGACAAAGAACTTGATTATTGAAGGGTATGACAGGTTCATCACTATAAAAGGTAATTACAACTGTAGTAGTAAGGGGGTTGTATATGTTGCCCTATGTCAAACCTGTAAGGCCTATTATATAGGTAAAACTGAAAATGAATTGAGAAAGAGAGTATACCAACACAATTATGCTATTAAAAAACAGGAGGGTACGAATACCCTATACAGGCATAGTGTTACGTGTAAGGATTTAAAAAAAATTGGGTTTTGTGTGTTGGAGAAGGTCAGAAAACAGGAGAGAGGAGGCAACTGGGCCAATTTTCTTGAACTCAGGGAGACCTTTTGGCAGGTATTATTGAATGCAACCATGAAACCAGGCCTTAATGATAGAATATCAATTAGTAGTATGCTTAACATGAGAGTAGAAAATATTTGAAATAAATGGGAAAACTAAGAATATATGGATTAGGTATATAACATTGGAAGTGAACATAAACACTAGAATATTTTTATTGTGTGGGTAGTGTAGGTTTTAGTTGGTGACTGGGGTAGTAGTTTAAGTAAATAAATAAATAAACAAATTAATAAATTTATCAGCGGTAATTGCACATTAATTTATACAAATAGTAGGTTAGGAAGTTCCAAGTATTAGGTTTTTAATAATAACATGTTTCTACTGTTTAAAGTATAATGACTAGATTTTTTTAATGTGTTTAAAGGATGATGAATTTTTAAGTAATGATTGTAAATCACATGATCTTTATGGGTATTTAAACAGGGGGAAATGGTGTATTTTTTGTATCTGATGAAGTTCCGTTTTGTTTGAAAGTGATTAAAGGAACGAAAGCGCTCATACAGCCTTTCTTGGAACAATTTTGGTGTAGCTTCCTTACTTAAGAAGTACTTCTGTGCCTTGGTTTTATGGTTACTGGACATTTCTTCTGTTTTTGTGTTTTCACATTGAGTAAACATAGTCTGCTGGCAACCAAAACTCTGTTGGACAAATATCAAGTCTATTATTGGAAACACCTCATAAGGGCCTGTTTTGTCAATCTCACCTCATGCTAAACTGCAGCACAACACTGGTAAATAAGCCAATAGTTTCTTCACCTATTTTCTAAATACCATAACCAATAAGTACAGCATTATTTTCCACTTACCATAAGGTCTTTACTGAGTCACAGTTTTACAAATCTCAGGCATGTTCCCATAAACCACACTTCCTATTTTATAGGGTCATAATTAAAGAAATGTGAAACGTCTTATTAATGTTAACAGATAAAACTTTATCTTCTGTCCTATTGCTGTCTCATCTCTCTTCATGAAATTTTCATTGTTTATGCTGCACTTTTACCATTAATCTTCAGTGCCTGTCTCTGTCTCCATGTTTGTTTTTGTCTCTCCCCAGGATTCAGCAAGCCCTGCATGGTGTGCAGGACTAGTGCAGGAGCTCCAGCAGGCAATATGTCTGCCGTGAGATCCAGAAATAAGCTGCAGGGAAGTGCACGAGTGCTCCTGCACTAGTCCTGCACGGACTCAGCTCCTGTATGCAAATTATCCCATTTGCAGGTGAAAGCCTTATAAATGAGGTGAATTTGCAATCCAGGAAGCTTGAAGCCAGCAGTACAGGACTAGTGTAATCTCAGAAATGTACTCGGTTAGTAACCGAGTACATTTCTGCAAACTACAAAACGGAGCCATGACAGCTCCAAATAAAGGGTGGATATTATGTAGAAAGCATGCCAATGACCAAACATATGGCCACTGGCATGGAAAACAATTGCAAAAATAAAAAAATTAACTTTTATTTTTTTTTAGCCAATCTTGGCTGTTTAAGCATAGGGCAGTGGCGCACAAACGGGATCGGGCGAAAAATAAAATAAAAACCTTAAAATAAGCATTCTAACCAAAATCACAATTTTTCGATTATACTCAATGGTAGGCAGAAGACAACATGGCCAGGGAACAGTGGTTGCTAAGGGGAGAGGCTCAGTGTGGGACTTGTAACTATGCATTAGCAGGCAATCCTATGCAAATGAGGGGAATGATACTGAATCCCAGATTTCCCCTGCATGCTAGTCTGCACCCAACAGTGTATGAGCAGGAATAGCTTGGTGCAAGCATAGGAGTTAGCTGACATCATAGGGGGGGGTTGTCAGGCATACTGCAAGCAGATTGCAGCCCTGTGACTTGGGTTTGCCCTTAGCTTAGCAGAGTTAAGCAAGTGGGTGTGTCTGAGGCTGCCTAGCACTCTTTACATTGCCTAAGCGGCTGTGCACACTGCGCACCGGGTTTTAAAGGAGAAAAAAAAAACAGGAAATAGCAGCTCTGTGCATATTTGACCACTGTGTTTGCATGGTGCACCCCCGGGCTTAAACAGAAAGGCAATGGGAAGGGAAAACAGCAGTAGGAAGTTAATCTAGGAGAACTAGCATAGCTGGCAGGTGAACTGTATCAGAATCAGCCAATTACACAGGCAGCAAACCAGCCCAGCCCAGAACACTACTATAAACTATGCAAACACCTTTCCCACTGTTTTTTCCCGCATACTCTACCCCACCAGTGTATACAAGCAGGGGAATTTAAACAAACAAAACAAAATGATAGGGACTGCAATAGCTATCATACATCAACATGTGGAAGAGGCTGAGGGTGGTGAGGATGAGAATGCTGTTGACCAACCCACCGTGAGGAGATGGAGAAGAGTGTAAAGACCCAGGGTAACCTACCAGGGGCTACATGAGCTGGAGAAAGTGGAGCACTATAGGGTGGACAGGGACCTCCTACAGCAAATTGTTGAGCTGTGCTGGCCACGCCTCACACACAGAACAGAGGAGAACCCATCCCAGTGGATACCAAGGTATGTGTAGGCCTAAGAATACTAGCTACAGGTACCTTCCAAAGGCCAACTGGAGATATATTGGGGATCTCACAGACATCAGCATCCAGGTTACTCCACCAGTTCCTGGATGCCATGTCAGCACATGCCGATGAGCACGTATATTTCCCCAATACCCGTGAGGCATTGGCCAGCAATATGCATCTCTTCCACCAAATTATCAGAATACCCTGAGGTAGTGGGCGCTATAGACTGCACACACATATGCATCAAAGCACCACCTGGTGAGTGGGGTAGGGTCTACATCAACCACAAGGGCTTCCCCTTCCTCAACTGCCAGGTCATGTGCAATGCCCAGGGCATTATAATGACTGTGTGTGCTGGCTGCCCTGGAAGCTATCATGATTCTCACATCTGGCATTTGAAGCAGCTGTACCAGAGGTTTGCCAGTGGGGACATCCCTTACAGTCACCTAGTAAGGGATGCTGGTTATGCACTGGCGCCATGGCTGATGACACCCATCAATAATGCACGCACACCCGAACAAGAACTCCATAATGAGGCACATGCACAGACCAGAGTTGTAATAGAGCATGTGTTTGGGATGCTCAAGTCATGGTTCTGGTGCCTGGACACATCTGGTGGAGACTTGTACTCCGCAGCTACATGTACTCAAATTGTCATCATATTTGCCATGCTACACAATATGATCCTGCATAAATAGCTGCAGCAGGGACATGTGGCAGGGCCACACAGCCCCCCACCATTGCCAAGGCCTGCACAGAGTGACTCGGAGGAGAAATAACCTGACCCTGCCCCAGTAGGCAGAAGGAGGCATGCCCAGCATGCCCTAGCCTTGGCAAAGAGGCAACACATAACACATACACTGACACAGGAGGGACTCCGGGAATGACACTACTCTCTGACTTGCACATACAGTATAAGGGATGCCAAAATGACACTACCTGTGCTCAACCATATATAGGGAGTGTACTATGTGCATCCAACATAGGCAGCCCTCCAGCACCATCCTCAATACTGGCACACCCACAAGGTAAGTCATTCTCCTTACCAATTACCGAATGGAGTAGTATGTGTTGTTACTTGTATCTATGGCAAGGATGTGAGAATGCAAGGGAATTGGGTGGCTGAATGGGATGCTAGCAGATAGCAGACACCTATAGTGGCACCATGAGCTCTGTAACCAATACTGTTGTCACCACAGTAGCCAGTACTATACATGGTGACAAAACTCACTGCAGGAAATGTGCTGGGCCACGTGTCCATATGACTCACACATGCCAGTCAGGGAGGATCACATACCCAACAACAGTCTCAGCCAGCAGGACAGGTGTAGACAAACACAAACTAAGGCTGTGCTAAGGCCTCTGAATGATGGCTATGGGTAACCCCCCCAGGCCTACACAGACAGACTACAGCAGGTCAGGCAGTGGTATGTTAGTTATAAAGGGTAGGAAGTCAAAAATTGATATGTAAGTCAATCAAACCTAAGAGCTGTAGTACACTGATATGCCTCTAGTCAGCATGATAGCTTAGAATACAGGCTGTAATGGAGTACCTGACATACATGTACAGTCATAGCAAATGTGTACAAATATCAGGTGTGCCCCCCAATCCTATGTAGAAATGTAGTAACAGTCAGGTGTGCCCCCCCAATCCTGTGTAGAAATGTAGAAACAATCAGGTGTGCCCCCCGCTCCTGTGTAGAAATGTAGAAACAGTGAGGTGTGCCCCCCAATCCTACAGAGAAATGTAGTAACAGTCAGGTGTGCCCCCCCAATCCTGTGTAGAAGTGTAGTAACAGTCAGGTGTGCCCACCCAGTCCTGTGTAGAAATGTAGAAACAGTCAGGTGTGCCCCCACCCAATCCTGTGTAGAAATGTAGAAACAGTCAGGTGTTACCCCCCCCAATCCTATGTAGAAATGTATTAACAGTCAGGTGTGCCCCCCCAATCCTGTGTAGAAATGTAGAAACAATCAGGTGTGCCCCGCGTTCCTGTGTAGAAATGTAAAAACAGTGAGGTGTGCCTCCCAATCCTATGGAGAAATGTAGTAACAGTCAGGTGTGCCCCCCATTCCTATTTAGACATGTAGTAACAGTCTGTTGTGCCCCCCCCATCCAATGTACACACGTTTTAACAGTCAGGTGTGCCGCCCCCTAAATCCTATGTAGAAATGTAATAACAATCAGGTGTGCCCCCCTCTAATCCGATGTAGACATGTAGTAACATGTATGTGTAGGTATAATACCAGTGGTGCACAGATGACCTGAGGCGGCCAAGGTAGCAGGATATATTGTAGCATTTGTACAATATGCAGGTATGCGTGTGTTAGGTTGGTGTGTGTTTCATATTGTGTGAGAGTGGTCAGTATGTATGCATGTTGAGGTTTGACCTTTTGGCAATTGCCCACTACTACCGATGACAGGCCCAAGTCCTCACAACTGCAGTGCCAAAGACAATTCCCCCCCCAGTACAACATATGTTAGCAGTAAGCCATAGTAAATGTATAGTGTTAATATGTGTCACCATCTGAAAGATGGACATAGGTTCATAGGTTGGTACTGGGCTATCTGCCCGAAGGCATATATTAGCCCAGCCATGTTGTGCGGTATTCACCACCCCTTTAGTAGTTCCCTAGACCCTTGTACTAGCAGCTAGTACCCTTGGCCCCTATCTAGTAGTGCTGTTGGAGTGATCCCCAGTGTGAACTTTCTGTTACCCATCCACTCATCAAGGTTCCTCTTGAAGAGTGATAGTGAGGGGCTCTGTCTTATGTAGATCGGGACCCTGTTCCATAGTAAGGAAGTCTCTGCGAAGGAATCTATCCCTCCAGTATGTTCTATTCATTGTTGTGTTGAGGTTTATATCCCTAGAGCGCAGCTCGAGTAGATTTGGTTTTGCTAAGATGGAGCATGTTCAACAATTCTGGGTTGGACATGGCTCTGTACATTAGACAGAGATCACCTCTGAGAAAGCGGTATGCAACAGAGAACAGTCTTAGCTTTTTCAATCGTGCTGCATAGGGCAACTGTTTGAGGCCAGTAATCCTCTTGGTTAGGTACCTTTGTGGTCTCTCCAGCTGCTAGAGATGTCTAGCCAGGTACATTCCAATTGGTGCATTGTACTCAATAATGGGTCTGATGAGGGAAGAGTAGAGGGGCACCATTACATCCTTAGATCTTGATGCGAACCCTTTCGTGATCAGATGGGTCACAGAGAAGGATTTAATGGCATGACTGTTGGGCTAGATATACAAGCAGTACACAGGGAAACGTACCCCAGACATATAGTATATAATGTGTAACCATGAAATGGGCACAACCTTGGAACTGTACATGCAGGTATGCATCACATTATCTGGGCTTGTAGTAGGGAATACCGATGTCATCTGGCCAAACACTTGCAGATCACAAAGGTGATAGGACTGATGTATTGGGAAATGGCTGATGTCCCTGCACATGCCAGCATAATTGGAATACCCCATGCATATTTCTGAGTCACATGCAAGTAGTGTCCATAGCACACATGCATCCAGCTCACCCAAACACCACCCACAGGTACCTTTCTGGTTGTATCCCTGCTGTTGGGAAGGGGTACAATATGACCCTCACCAGTGTATGGCAATAGCGAAAGAATGCTGCATGCAGTGCAGGTGTCCCATGCAGGTGTGTCCCTAGCTCTAAGTAGCACCCTGCCAGCATCCACACCACCTGATCAATACTAAATGAAAGTATTGGCACGAACACCTAGCACACCTACCCTGCCACCCCAGGGGACTATACTATATGGCAGTCTTGAAGTGTAGGACTGACAGAATGCAACAGCCTGCTACAGCATGTCCTGCATCACCACCAAATGACCTACAGGCCTCTGCAAAAGGCTTGTGTCTCACCCATACTGCCAATGCATGTTATGTCATGGACACCCAAATAACATAACACACTTCACATAAGCCATGAGCAAGGCCATGTGGACAAACCACAGTAACATTTCCACCATGTCCCACTGCATGAACTGTAGACCAACACCAAAACACAGCTATGATGAGGTGATAAATATAGGGAAGGTATCAGAGAATATATGCATAATGTATGGAAGAGGATAGAATGAAAGGGGGTGGGAGCATGGGCAGCATGGAATGTGCAAGGTCCAACACACAGCCATGTGCTCATACTATCCCTGGCTGCAAACACAAAAATGGGTGGCTACAAACTTGCTCATACACCACAATAGGGGTAATGTCCTGACTTATAACCCCTGGCTCTGGGTATCCTGTGTGAATATTTACAGCTGTGAGGTATTGCCACAGCAAGATAAGGCCATACTGTCATGTCGATGGATGTACAAGTATTTGATCCTCTGCCAGCACTGTTCCAAGGTGCTGAACTGGATACACAGACCCAGCAGCAAGTGTCTGCAGCCCCCCCTCTAGAATGGCATAAATTTCCATAAATATGTAGGCATTTGACCACAATACTGGACTCAGCTGCATTCACCCTGTGTTCCCCAGGACATCACTGTGAGCAAAAATGTCCACCTGACAGTACTTGAGGACATAAAACATCACAGTGTATAACAGTACACATTTCTTAATATCTCTGCTAACACAAGTACCATGTAGCAGAAGCAGCACAGACATAATCACCTACAGTACACACTATCCCTTGCACAATGTGACCCCGTATTGCCAACTGATCTACAGATATCCTACAGAAACAGTTTGCTACCTGTAGGTGTAGAACACAAAGGTCTGCACTGGAATACAAACTGTCTGGAATGGATCCACACAGTCAATACAGAAGGGCATACTGGGCATACTCACACACTTAAACAAATGAAGCCCATGTCTGCCAACAACAGTGGACCATACATATCTGACAGTTGCAGATGTTAGTGCATACACTTCTCAGTATCCATCAGTCATGATGCATTGGATAGGAATACACACATATATCCAATGCCAAAAGTACACATACATAGATGTGTGGAAGACAGTGACAGTGATAAAGAGCCTTTCATGAAGCCTGTCCCACCCAGCACACAGCCAAATGGCTACAATCACATGATGTGTAAATGCCACTCACTGTAGAAATTAGCCACTGGTATCCCTCAGCATTACAGACTCTGTGGTGCAAGTGCTAGCTGTACAACATGTCAGTACAAGTCAGTAGTCTTTAGCAGTTGCATACACGTACCTGCAGAATATAAACCTGCATGTGCCTGAGTGTGGTGTGTCTACCTCTAGATGAATGGGTTATGGCCCATGCACAGAACTGCCCTCCCCTTAGCCCTACTATGACAAGCCGGCTGATGTCATTCACTTTGATATACACCTATTGAAAAGGAGTAGCCCAGTAATCTCTGTGGCATGTCCTATAACTGCGTACTGCTGTAGTGTGATAAACTAGTCAGGCAGAAGTTCTAATCCCAGACATGGCAACTCTGTGTGTGTGTGTGTGTGTGTGTGTGTGTGTGTGTGTGTGTGTGTGTGTGTGTGTGTGTCTGTGTGTGTGTGTGTGTGTGTGTGTGTGTGTGTGTGTGTGTGTGTGTGTGTGTGTGTGTGTCTGTCTGTCTGTGTAGGAAGCAATGCTTTTAAGGCTAGTCACATTCACTACAATTCAAATGCCCTACTTTGGCAAGGCTGCTGATGTCATTCACTTTGAAATACCCCTTTGGGAAAGGAATATCCCACTAATCTCCATGGTGCGTACTATAACTGCGTAATGCTGTAGTGTGATAAACTAGTTAGGTAGAAGTTCTAATCCCAGACATGGCAACTGTGTTTGTATGTGTGTCTCTGTGTAGGGAACAATGTTTTTTAGGCTAGTCCTACTAACTACAATTCAAATGCTCTACTCTGGCAAGGCTGCTGCTGTCATTCACTTTGAAATACCTCTTTCGGAAAAGAGTAGCCCAGTAATTTCTGTGGCACATCCTATAACTGCATAATGCTGTAGTGTGATAAACTAGTTAGGTAAGAGTTCTAATTCTAGACATAAGAGTTTTAACCCCAGACATGGCAACTGTGTGTGTGTGTGTGTGTGTGTGTGTGTGTGTGTGTGTGTGTGTGTGTGTGTGTGTGTGTGTGTGTGTGTGTGTCTGTGTTTCTCTGTCTGTGTAGGGAGCAATGCTTTTTAGGCTAGTCACACTCACTACAATTCAAATGCCCTACTTTGGCAAGGCTGCTAATGTCATTCACTTTGAAATACACCTTTGGGAAAGAAGTAACCCAATAATCATTGTGGTGCATCCTATAATAGATTAATGCTGTAGTATGATATAATACTTTGGTAGGGGTTCTATTCCCACATGTGGCTGTTTGTGTGCTTCTTTGTCTGTGTAGGGTGCAATGCTTTTGAGGCCATTTACAGTCACTACAACCTCAATTGACCTTCTTTGGCAAGCCTGCTGATGTCATTCCCAGTGAACTACACCTTTTGGGAAGGTAATCTCCATGTTACTATAGCTGCGCAATGTTATAGTGAGATAAACTATGTGTTTGTCATTCATATCCTGTGTGGAGGTGGCTGTGAGTGTGTAACAACTGGACTCATTGTGGAGCGGGTTTCACAAATTTCTTATATGGTGACCCTATTACATGTCACAATGTCCACCTTACAAGGATAATACGTGAAATAGCCGAGAGGCTGGGGTTCCAATCCATACCCCTACATGTGACATCAAGGCCTGGCGAACAAAGTTAGCAACCCTTGTATTACCCAGGGAACATTTTCAACCCATGTCTCATACACAAACACACTTGCCTAGGCAACAACCGCTATGGTGGTAGTACAGTGCATATTGCCCACAGATAGTAACCATGGTGTGATTGCAGTGGACTACAGAGGGCATGGCACCCTGTCCATCAGTACAATAGGCATGTACATGCAGACAGTGTGCCTTCACTATGTTCTCAATTGGACGCCTGCAACACCAGTGGTGCCATCAAATGTGACCCACAAAGGACATACCATGCTTTAAACACATGCCTTGTATGGACAGATGTCACTGACACCACGAAATACCTGTATCATGCTATCAATGTAGGTGTAGGGTCAACCTGCTGTCCATTACCAGTTCCCGCCACATGAGGCCAAAACTGGCACATCTGATGATAATTTATGTACACAACATGGGCCAGACACCCCAGGTACAGTTCTACATGTCACTGTACATGCATGTGGTATGTGTGCACATCCCAGACAGCGTCCATGTCATGGACTAAAGAACACATACATGACAAGCATTGCACAACTATGGCTACACACAATAGTTACCCAGGTAACTGGATGGTGAATACAATGCCCACCTGTGTGGGCCAATCCAGACACTACACCCCTGAGCCACAACACAGACCATTGCCATGTGGCCCGATGCCAAAATATACCCTTCACCTAGCCTTGTATAGTCTACTGAACACCTGTGAAGTAATGCACACATGCATGTCAGAACTGGCACCCTGTGTCTGTGTGTGTGGTGTATGATGCTTTCGACCACATTCAC
>NW_025049075.1:0-10000 GCF_019279795.1 Protopterus annectens | reverse complement strand
GCCATAGTCAGTTGTGGCTGCTGCTGTATGGGACATTACATGTACCCTGTTAGACACCTCTCCCTACCGGCTACATGAACCTTGCAGTACCAGCACAACAGTGTTGTACAAATGGGTCAATAGGCATGGGATAGCCATTGAGTTCTGGCAAGTGTGTGCATGTGTGCATGTCCATATATCTGTAGAGTACAGCATTCCGATGCCACATACTCCTATTACAATACCCATTGCCACACAGTAGTACAGATAGTGTTGTTGCTGCCCATAGATTAGGCATGAGAATGCAACACCCTACTATGCCTGTGGCCTGTGCATTAGATGCATATCCCTGTAGTACCATTGTTGGGATATACAATGAGTTGTACCACAGTTGTGGGCAATGTGTGATGGTGGGTATGTCAGAGTGTCATCATGGGTTTCAGGGAGTACAATATCCACAGGGGGATGTGGGTGATGTGTACACTGTCATTACACCAAAGTACACTCAGTATATGCCCCATGTACCACTTTATGGTGATCACTGTCACCATCAACCATACAGTAAACTGACACCACACTCCAGCCCAGGTATGCATGTGCTGTGTGCAACCTATCTGTAACACATTGGACACACACTCAAGTTAGTTAGCAGCGATAGGCCCAGGTCTCTCGGACGTGTGTCTGCCTGTTATGTGTCTGTTAATGTGTATATGCAGGTATGTCACACTATGTATTGTCCATATACACCCATTACATCCCCCATTAGCATACTGCACATGTCTGGGGATGTTCTGCATGTAACATATACACACTTCAGTAGCACTACATACCTAGGTAGGGATCTAGTCCCAGTGTTGCCAAGTAAGAATGTGCATGTATGTGGATGGGTCTATATCAGGTTGCAGATTATACACGTCCCAGCAGGTCACCTGTCCATGTGGCACAGGCAATAACTGTTATACAAACCTGTGACATGTTCAACTGTACCCCAGATATGTCACAGCCATGGTGTCACCATAGTGCCATACCCCTTGTGGAATATGACTGCAGACCATCCTCCTGCTGACACATGTACACCTACAACACAAATGGATAACATTATGGAGACCACAATCAACCAGTGTTACTAACAGTTATAATGCATCATTGCTAGACGGCTGCACTACCTGACATGTATGCATTAAACTTTACTCCTGACAACATGTTACACTGCAGTACTTTGGTACACTGTAGTACAGTCACTGTGTGCATCAGGATCATATTAGCCTGTCCATGCATCAATGTTATGGATGGCAGGGATGTGGCACAGATATCATCATATGCATAGGGTGTGTTGTTGGTTTGCAGAGGCCGAGGTTGAGCCATACATTTGACACAATGTGTGTGGGTGAGGGCTGTAATGAGGTGAAATGGGCATGGTGATGTGGTGTGTGTAGCTATGGGGTTGCCCTAGGTGTATTCATATAGTGTGTGGGTATGCATGCACACAGTTCTGCCATGTGGCTGCCCTACACAGGTGTTTATGGACAGCTGCAGACCATACCTGGCAGGGTGTGAAGTTCACTGCCTCTGGCCACGGACACGTCGACTGTGCCTGCCAGGGGTTCCATGGGCATGTCCAGGTACAGGCCTCGATGTGCTACCCTCCCATGATGATGACAGATGTCTGCTGGAACCAGCTCCCTCCTGGGACTGGCCAGGACCACATGCTTGTGGCCTGCTGTGGTGTGGTATGGACAGTGCCCCCCCGCAGTGCCGGGCCTGTTACTACCACTATGGAAGCAACTATGGGAGCCCGTTGATGTCCTAGCATGTCCACGTTGACTGCCAGCTGTTGGTGTTGCTGACCTACATCCATGCTGCACTCCCACCACATGTTCGAGCACAGACAAACCACAGTCGATGAGGGCCATCATCTCACCAGACTATCTATCCATGAGCTCAATAAGCATGGATGGCACCAGACAGTTCACGGAAGTTGTCACTTGCAGATGTGAGAGCAGTCCTCTGCAGCCTCAGGCCCTGTCTGGTGTAATGTTCCATACGTGCCTGTGCTGCCATTACAGCCTGAAATATGCACCTGGTTTTACCAGTTGTGGTGTGTCTGCCAGGGGCATGATGACCAGCACCCCTACCACCAGCACCCAGGGACATCTGCCTATGTGCTGCCCTGCTGGACATCCGGCTATGCCTGCTGTGACCAGACACAGTAGGCATGGTTACCACACTCTCCTGTGTACTGCCTCCAAACAACAGCTGTCCCTCCGCTATGGCCACTGGTGATGGGGTATGTATAGGCACTGAAACTGTGTGCAGGGCTGGAGTGGCTAAAAGGGGGATGTCAAATGATAGCACTGTTTCAGCCCCTGACAACCCCACCTGTGCCTCAACAGTACTATCATCATCTTCAGTGTCTGTATTGACACCAACATCAGATTGCATGCAGGAGGGACCCTGAACCACCTCGCCACCTGTGGGGAAAAACAAAAACGCACTTTAAGACCTGTACAGCATTGCATAACAGTACACACACACACACACACACACACACACACACACACACACACACACACACACACACACACACACACACACAAACACACACACACACACCACCTTAATACCTACCTGTCCATGACTTTACAGACAGTGCCAGGTTTATTCCCATGCATTCTCCATCCTGCATCACACTTGGTAATATAAACTCATTAATACCACTCATTAACGTATCATTCCTCTAAATGCCTAGGCAAGTGATCACAACACAAGACCTGTTCTCCATTACCTCCCGGACCAGAGTGGAGTGGTTTTACATGGCCTCACTGCTGTCATTCAGTGTTCACCCTGTGTAAGCGGACATCGTGAACATGGCCCCCTATATGTGAGGGGCTATTATGTTCACTCCATAATATCAAGCACTGGAGTGTCATGTGTAAGTATTGCTCAGTACATGCCAGATATGTTGCTCAATCAACCTATCATGTGACGACTGTAATATATGGATACACTCCCTGGTGTTATCTAGTAATTCCCCACAGCATCTGTAGTGCTACATATGTGGGTTGTCAGTCACCTCTATGCTAAATGCAATATTAAGGGTATACCTGGTGTCTACCTTCCCTCCCAATGCATATTCCATGCTACAAACCTTATTATACTATCAGCTGTCATGTGATTACATACATGACAAGTATTCCTGGTGTCATGTGTCAGTCCATGTCCATGTACTGCACAATCCCAAAGGAAAGTACTGCTATATGAACAACCCCACAATCACACATGTGCATACATGGACACCCACACAAACACGCGCACATGCATCAACCTCCCTCCACTTCACCAGAGTGACCTTACAGACAAAATAACCACCCACCGACACACACACACACACACACACGTGAGGTTGCACAATGATAGTATACACAGTCCTCCTATTACCCATCTTTCAACATGCATAACATATGGAATACAACGGCATGCAGTGCAGCTATAGTCAATCCATGCTAGCAACAGTATACATGTGTGTGATGCATGTGCTGTGTTAATAGTTGATGCCCCTTCCCCTGGATACCACTGCACCCATGTACACACTATTGATGTGCACCTGTTCTGCACCCTGCCATGTACTGTGTACCAAACCTCACAGGTACACAACCCATTGCTGAATGTGCAGTACTATGTCAGTTATGTCATCTCTAATGCTCACAGCCCCTATGTTTTTCAGCAACACATACCTGGGATGATATGTGGACAGATGTCATTTGTGAATGCCTGATGTCTGGTTTACAGATCTCAATATCAGCGGACCATGTATGACCAGATGACTGCAAACTGGGAGCCATTATTGAATCCCCAAATGATGTGAATACCCAACAAAAGGGCCTTACAGAAACAGATGCTTGGTGCCAGAGCCATGAGCTCAAGCGCAATGCCAAGAAATGTATAGTTATTCCCTTTGGGAAAAAAACATGTACCTGTGAATTACCACATAGGTGGCAGTACACTAAACACCGAAAGTGTGATAAGAAACTTAGGGACACAGGTGGACAGTGGTCTCACCTTCAATAACCACATTGCCACAACAGTCAGGAAATCCTTCTATATGGCACACCTCATCACTAAGAGCTTTTCATCCAGAAAAAAAGGAGGTCATTGTCCCACTGTACTCATCCCTCATTAGACCCATTATAGAACACAATGCCCCATTTGGTATGTACCTTTCAAGACATCTGCAACAACTGGAAAGGCCGCAGAAATACCTCAATAAAAGAATCACAGGCCTAAAGCAGATGCTCTATGCTGACCACCTTAAAAAACTCCAGCTATACTCTGTCGCATATCGTCTACTCAGAGGCGATCTCTGCTTAACATACAAGGCCATGTCAAACCCAGAGCTGTCCCAATCCCTCAGAGCCACACACTCCAGGGATCTAAACCTTACCATCACAATAAACAAAACATGCTGGAGGGATAGGTTCCTGACCCAGAGACTCCCCAGACTCTGGAATAGACTGCCTATACATGTCAAACAGAGTGCCTCCTTGGCCCTCTTCAAAAGGAACCTTGATGATTGGATGGGAGAAATGAAATTCACCCCGGGGATCACGTCAGTCGCTCTGCTAGACAGGGTTCCAGGGAAGTAAATAGTGTGGGAAGAAATAGCCAGGGAATTGTTATGGCTAGGCTTGTATAGGCCCTAGGGCCGATAGCCTAGTACCAACCTATGAACCAATCCACTACTATTACAATGACAACCATCAGAGCATACCGTGGCTATGGGGAGTGTACACACCCCTATAACACACCCTTATTGATATGATGCACCCTTCCTTGATCTGCCATGGGACCACATCACAGCAAATATTAACAGTACATGAGCCCGATATGTGACATATGTCCTGTACATTCACATGTAGTGTCTATGGAATGTGTTAGGTGTGCGGATGCTGACTGCGATGCATACACTCAGTGTGCGCATATGTGTGCACACCCTTATCATGATGGTTTGTTGCACCTACTTTTGTGTGTATTACAACAGTCACTACTCCTGGCAGGGGTATACTAGCATGGGCCATCTGCATTTGCCAGTGTATGTTCAGTCTGCCCTACACATGTCCCCCAAATCTGCATGATTGCAAGGTCTACTCATGTGCATATCTTTTGGTGTTCACATACTGCCGTCACTATTGCTGTGGGGGTAAGTTATGTCTGCCACAGTTCCTGAACCTGACTGTGTGCAGATACGGCCATTCTTAGCATCCTTAGGATCCCTGCTGCAGTGCACTGGTGTATTATGCTGACACCCCCTTCCCACCTTCAGCCTTTTTGCAGATGCTTGACAAGTAAGGCCTACACATGTGTGTCAGTTTGCAGAGTCCCATACACTGAGCACCATGTGTTACAACCTAGTCCCGGCTGATAATGTGGCCACAGTAATACGTTATGCCATAGTGTAACTCGTTAACAGTTGTCATTGTACTACTGGTATATACACTGTTGTTGCACTATATAGGGGTGATGTTTCACACATGTCCCTATTGTAGGCCATGTCTCCCACCATTATGTTACTCCCTATGGACACATTCGGCAATGACAGGATGTTAGTTATCTTGCAGGTGTTTGACATACCCTTCCAATACCCCATCATGGTCACCACTGTGATGCCGTGCATTTAACAGCAATGATACATGCACATGTACAGCATGCATTCTGGGTAGGTATGTTAGATGTGTACATGGAATATACCATAGCCATTACATGCCTGGTATATTGGCAAGCATCACCATAAACCATACTCACCAGCTACAGGCTGCTGCCTTGGTGTTATACCGGAGGGACCTACTTAAGAGAGTGAGAGATGTGAAGCCAGTGGCCACACTTGTGGCATTGCTACAGGGTGGGTGCTGCATTACAGTACATCAAAAGTACATGTCCACAATACTACCACGTATGCACATCTGTTTATTACTACTATGCAGCAACAAACTATATCTATGACATGTCAGATATGCATGATGTACCTGTACAGATGCGGATGCATATACAACAGTGGTCTACTGATGTGCCTGTGGCCTTACCTGCACACTCATTAGCTAGTGTGTGGGTAGCACCCACCTCCACAATGGTGTCTGACAGTTGGCTGTGGGGACAGACAGGTGCCACGAGGTTGGCGAGGAGCTCCTCGATGCGTGTCGAGAAGGATGGATGGTATGACCCCCCCCTTTGTGATGTGATCCCCCCTGGACTGCAGCAGTACGCTGACGGGCATTGCGAAGTAGGTTAGAACAATGAGGTTGGACCTGCTCGTAACTGCAGTTGTGCAGTCTGAGATCATTGATCCTGTAGACTAGGTCATTCCACAGTGTGGTCCACTCCTGCTGCTCATGGGTGGCCCGGCAAACAGGACATGGTAGTGCTGGATTAGGTAGTTTAACATGGAATGCAGTCTGTCTGCATAGCTCTCAACTGTGGGCCTATCCACTTGATGGCCAAAGGTGTGTCTGTTATGTTTTGTCTGTCCACCACACAGGTCTTTTGTCAGTTACATCACTGGCAGTGTGTGTGTGTTGAGTGCTATCAGTACATGGCAAAATCCATTTCTGTTTCTAACTTCGTATTCCTGACTAAGGGTATGTTGCAGACTATCCTGTAACACCAGTGACTTGCTTAGTGTATGACAACATTATTTCACATATGGGTCTGTGTTCCAGCCTCTGTCCTCCACATAATACCAGGCTTTGTTCATATGACATGCTGTCAGGGGTTATGTAGTGGGCTGTCAGTATGTCATGCTGCCATTCCTGTCATCATCCCACTGCTGTTGTGGCCCCCACACATATTGTGGGGTTGGGTCCATATATGTGTGGGCTTCATCTACACAATACATGCGTGCCCTTATGCACTCCAGAGGCCAGTGTATCTAACAGTGGTATATGGCTCTGTATGTCAGTCTATGGGGGGATGCACCATAACTAACCTAGGGTGTTACAACAAGTGGGGCTATCAGGGGTAAGCTGCCTTAAGATATCTGGATGTACATTACCTTACAATTCACCTTAGGTAAATGCAGGCCTACTGCTTCCTGACATACAGACTGTTCTGTTTGTCAGTGTGATTGTGATGGTGTCTGTTATGCCTTGTTATGGAACAGATACATCCCATTGTGTCAACTGAGGTCTTTACCCCTAGGGACTGAGTACAGACTGTAGATAGAGGCTGCTGGACTACACATCTGTGTTACTTACTGTTGATTGCTGTTATCCTGTGACCCAGTCTGTCTTTACTGTTGTACTTCTTGAAGGCCTCGGCCTGGAGAGCAACATATGTAAACATTTCCAGAATACTGTATTAATTTATCTGTTTGACAGTTGCATTAGTCCGTTTATATGTATTTCAGAGTCTAAACAGCTATATGACATGGTATATACAACTGTAATAGTACACAAATAAAGCTTTCCTATGTATGCAAACCTGTGTGTGGAGTTATATCCTTTGACCTCTCTGCGGGTATATGTTGCATGCAACAACTGTCATTTGTATGGGTGGCTCATACAGTGTTCAGTTGGTAAGGTGGCAATTGTAGGCATAGTGGCTGTTCCATATTGTGTGCCCCCTCTACATATGTATCTTCCTATACATATCACTGTGTGTGCATGTGTAGTTACATATATATCTATACAAGTGTGTGTGTGTGTGTACATATATATATATATATATATATATATATATATATATATATATATATATATATGTATCTGCATATATGTGTCTGTGTACATGTATCTTAGGAATGAAGATTGCTTCCACATTGTACATTCCCTATGGTAGCCAGACTGTACTGCATGATATGTTACTGATACCAGCCTGATATCATACAGGTGGGATGGAGTACTGTTAACATCTTGTGCCCATGTTGTGTCAGGTCCTGGTTATGCGATTTGCAACAGTTGGTATGGTATTGCAGGGCAGACATGTTTGGCTGTGGAGGGGGAATATCTATACATACAAGACGTATATTGATTGGGCCCCCTCACCCCCATTAACGGTGCATGTGGACATATATGTTTTTGTTATGTTCTCTATTATCTATAGATATATGTCTGTATATATATATATATATATATATATATATATATATATATATATATATAGATATATATCTATGCTTACATATATATCTATATATATATATATATGTATTTATTGCTGTATATATAGATATATATTTATGTAGATGTATATATATAGATGTATGCATATGTATATATATATATATATATATATATATATATATATATATATATATATATATATATATATATATATATATATGTGTATGTATGTGTGTGTGTATATATGTGTATGTGTGTGTGTGTGTGTTTATATACACACACACACACATATATATATATATATATATATATATATATATATATATATATATACCTACATATATATATATATATATATATATATATATATATATATATATATACCTACATATAGATCACTTTCTTCACTATCTTTAGCATTAAATATTTTTATATTTTAAAATATTTTTATAAGTATTTATAATTAATAAATAATATTATTTAATTAATGTCCATAAAATTACAACATCACTTGTAATTTAATTAATCTAATTGTACATTTTTTTATTCATTTTATATTTTAATAATTTATAATATATATGAATTACATAAGTACCAAATCACCTTAAAAAAAAAAAAAAAAAAAAAAAAAAAAAAAAATAATGTACATTCAAATAATAAGAAATAATTTATACATTGTTTATGTAGTGGTTAATCATCATTACGAATCCCTTAGTAGTTTCACAATTAATATTGGCTTTTTACCTTTATAAAGTGATTCTTAACAAAATGCAGAAAATATTCTGCAATTGGTGGGATTAGGCAATGTAACACAACAGGCATTTAACGTTGCTTTTTATGCTTCGATATTCCACTATTTAGATTTTTTTACTACTAAGAGTAATTGTATACATGTATTTATTAATTTTAAACAGATTATTATTTTACAATATTTATTTTACGATATTTATTGCATAATATTTATTTATTTAATTGACATCAATTTTAATATTCAGATTTAAAATAATAAGAACTAGTTTTGTAAGCACACAACTTTATTACAAGTAGGGTTATGTACTGCTATCAATTAATCCGTGGTCCTGCAAAAGCACTAGAATATACTTTTGTTAAGAAATCAGCAATAAAGGCAACATTTACAGTATTTTTAATCAGATTAATTAAGACTAGCAGAGTAGAAAGTATTGCACATAATTTTTTTAGCATGTTGTTATTTTTTAGCGTTAGTTATTTGTACGAAGTAAATACCTAGAAATCACGGCAACCACGAGGTATGTAAACATCTAAAGAACCTAGATAGGTATTCATTTCAATGTTAGGAATTTTTAAATGCAGTTTTTATTTGGTACACTGTTTAGATTTTTGCTATATAATACCAATAATTGAAAAAGAAAAGTTTTTTATGCGTGCTTCAATGTTCTTTCTGTCAAAACAGGTTTACTGCACGTATTAATTCAGAATACTGAAAACGCGATGTTGCTTTAAATAACTTAAACAAAAAGCAATGCCTTGCACTTTGAATTGATATAATCTAATTTGGTACGTTATCTTAATTGAATAATTGATTTTAAACCCTGCATATAAGCACACAAGGTTTCCTTGGTGGTTCATCTTGAAAAAAATCATGGTAACGGGTGAAAGCGCTTGATTTACTTTGGTTTCCATTTGGATTATCTGTGTCTTGATTTTTATTGTCTGTTCGTGCATCTTTAAACTTTTTTGGTAAAGTAATAAAAGAACTTTGGTTTTCAACTGAGGCGTATTTGTTCCAGTTAAGAAGAGTTTATTGGGCTTCAGTGCTGGTGCATACATCTTCTTTGCTAGATGTGTATATATCTATTTAGATATAAATATATATATATACACACACACACACACACACACACACATACATCTACATGTTTAAATACATT